>NC_066516.1:3737531-3812531 GCF_024679095.1 Eriocheir sinensis
GT
Source organism: Eriocheir sinensis (assembly GCF_024679095.1). Lineage (NCBI taxonomy): Eukaryota > Metazoa > Arthropoda > Malacostraca > Decapoda > Varunidae > Eriocheir > Eriocheir sinensis. The sequence goes on from NC_066516.1 coordinate 3,737,534, forward strand.
AAATGCGAATACCATCAACTCCTTCAAATATAGAATCGACCGTCATTTCGCTGCGTCAGGAGTAAACTGAATAACGAGGGGCTTCCATCTGCTCCTCAATATCGAGGTGCTTTCATCTGCTCACCAAGCCCCAAGTGGCGGTCGAGCAGATTAAATCACCCAAGCGGGCGACCTCGTAATGAGCCAATAGGCTTTCTGTTGCCTTCATTTCCATGTTTCCATGTTTCCTCTTCCTCTAATCCTTCTTCTCTCCTCCCATAATTATCTTCTCTTTACTCTCTTCCCCTTCTTTAATTTTTTTCTCCTCTTTCTCCTCTCCTTCCTCTTCCTCCTCTTCCCTCCTATTTTTCTTATAATCTCTCTCTATTGCACATGAATATCTTCCGTTTCCTCCTTCACTTTCCTCTCCTCTACCTTCTCCTATTCTTCTTCTTCTTCCTCCTCCTCCTTCATCTCCTCCATCTCCTCCTCTTTAAACTGTTGCCTCCTCTTCCATGTTTCAGTGTTGTACTATTTATTATTTTTTCTTGCTGTACCTTCTTGTCTACTTTCCTCCACCTTTACCTCCTCTTCCACCTCTTCCCCCTCCTCCCTGTCCTCCTCCTCCTCCCTCCCCTACTCCCCCTCCTATGAATGTACTGTATTGTCATCTTTCTGTCCTTTCTTCGTCTCCTCCTCCTCCTACTACTACTACTATTACTACTACTCCTTCTCCTCCTCCTCCTCCTCCTACTACTACTATTACTACTACTCCTTCTCCTCCTCCTCCTCCTCCTCCACCACCTCCACCTCCTCCTCCAACTTATCCTCCACTTCCTAAACTTGCCCAAAAGTCGATCCGAACAGGACCCAAGGCGGATAAGCCTCCTCTATTTCCCTCCTCCTTTTCCTCCTCTTCTTCTTCCTCCTCCTCCTCCTCTTCCTCTTCCTCCTCCTCCGATAATACTTTGTTATGCCCGAAGGTATTAGGTGGATTACTTCATAGTTAAAGTCCTCCTCCTCCTCCTCTTCCTCCTCCTCCTCCCCTTCTTCTCTTTCTTCTTCTTCCTCCTCTTCTCTAGTTTATCCATCTGTAATTCCTCCTCTCCACCTCCTTTAGTTCGTCTTGTCACTAAAACCTCCTCCTCCTCCTCCTCCTCTTATCTTGCTTTGTGCGTGTGTGTGTGTGTGTGTGTGTGTGTGTGTGTGTGTGTGTGTGTGTGTGTGTGTGTGTGTGTGTGTGTGTGTGTGACGCTTATTTGTTTAGATGTAGGAGGAGGAAGAAGAGTTGGCCAAGGAGGAGAAGGAGGAGGACGAAGAGATGAAGGAAAGGGAAAGAGGACGGAAGGAGGATGGTAAGAGGATAAAGACACTGAAGACGAGGAGGAGGAGGAGGTGGAGGTGGAGAAGGAGGAGGAGGTGCAACAGGCGGTTCAGTAAAGGAAGAATTTTTAAGGAATAAATATTTAAACTTCTCCACTGAGAGAGAGAGAGAGAGAGAGAGAGAGAGAGAGAGAGAGAGAGAGAGAGAGAGAGAGAGAGAGAGAGAGAGAGAGAGAGAGAGAGAGAGAGAGAGAGAGAGAGAGAGATGAAGACCTTTGAGGAAGGAAGGAAAGAAAAAAAGAGGAAAAGGGTGAGTATAGATGAGAGAGAGAGAGAGAAGACCTTTGAGGAAGGAAGGAAAGAAAAAAAGAGGAAAAGGGTGAGTATAGATGAGAGAGAGAGAGAGAGAGAGAGAGAGAGAGAGAGAGAGAGAGATATTTTGACCTTCCTGCCTTTCTCTCTCTCTCTCTCTCTCTCTCTCTCTCTCTCTCTCTCTCTCTCTCTCTCTCTCTCTCTCTCTCTCTCTCTCTCTCTCTCTCTCTCTCTCTCTCTCTCTCTCTCTCTCTCTCTCAAGTCTGTGATATTCTAACTAGCTTTCTCAGTGGTTAGCCTAATAGCTAACTGACTGACTGACTGACTGACTGACTGAATGAATGAATGAATGAATTAATTAATAAATGAAGGAATTACTGACTGATTGACTTAGGTGACTGACTGACTGACTGAATAAATGAGTGAATGAATTAATTAATAAATGAATGAATTACTGACTGATTGACTTAGGTGACTGACTGACTGACTGACTGACTGACTGAATTAGGTGACTGACTGACTGACTGAATGAGTGAATTACTGACTGACTGAATTAGGTGACTGACTGACTGACTGAATGAATGAATTACTGACTGACTGAATTAGGTGACTGACTGAGTGACTGACCAGCCAACTGACTGACTGACTCACTCACTGATTGGCTGACTGACTGACACTAAGGAAGGCTTTTTTAAGAGGAGGAGGAGAAGGAGAAGGAGGAGGAGGAGGAAAAACTTGAAGGAATGTTTCGTGTGTGTGTATGTGTGTGTGTGTGTGTGTGTGTGTGTGTGTTTGACAGAGAGAGAGAGAGAGAGAGAGAATCAATGGCATTCTTCCCTCCTTTCTTCCTTCTTTTCGTCCATCAAACTTATACTGTCTGATCGGAGGAAACTTCTCTCACGAAATATTTTCCTCCATATTTACCTTTTTTTCCCTCCCTCCCTTCCTCCCCCCCTCCCTCGTACCTGTCCCTTCTCTCCCTTCTTTTTATTCCCTTCCTTTTCTTCCCTCCTCCTGTCTTCCTTTTTCCTCAGTTTTTTTCTTTCTCCCTTCCTTTTTTCTCCTTCTCCTTCCTTTTCTTCTTATTCCGTTTCTTCCTCTTTTTCTCTCTTATTTTATTTCTTCCCTCCTTCCATATACAAATTTATTTTTCTCTTTGATCTTTTTCTCCCCTCCGTTTCTCTCTCTCTCTCTCTCTCTCTCTCTCTCTCTCTCTCTCTCTCTCTCTCTCTCTCTCTCTCTCTCTCTCTCTCTCTCTCTCTCTCTCTCTCTCTCTCTCTCTCTCTCTCACACACACACACACACACACACACACACACACACATTCTTTTACCTATTTTACTCCCCTGTCTCTCCCTTTCTACACACACACACACACACACACACACACACACAGGCGGCGGGGAGTGAATATTGCAAAGTTTTGGTCAAGAATATTTACCATAGAGAATATTGGATAAGGTTTGCTGGGACAGGAATTCGAGTGAGGGGAGGGAGGGAGGGAGGGAGGGTGAGAGAGAGAGGGCTAAAGGGAGGGGAGGAGAGGGGAAGGAGGGGGTGGAGGAAGTGAAGGAGAGAGGGTGGACGGGTGAGAAAGAGGAAGAGTAGGAATGAGGGTGAGAGAGAAGAAGGAAGAGAACACGAAAAGAAGGGAAGGGAAAAAAAAGGAAAGGAAAGGAAACGAAATGATGGAAAAATTATGGAGGAAAATGAAAAAAAAAGAAAAAAATAGGAGGAAAGGAATTAAGGAAAGAAAACGAAAGGAGAAATGGAAATAAGAAAAATGAAGAATGATATAGGAGGAAAGGAAAAGAAAAAAAAAGAATGAAATATTTCTACGTTCTGCCTATAACTGGGGTAGGCTTTCTTGGTTAGCCTGGTGGTCGGCCCCGGCCCGTTATGGCGCAGGCAAGTGTTTATAGTGGCGCCATCCTGCTGGCTCATGCTGCCCCCCGGAGCTTATCTCTGATCCTCCCTTCAGAGAGAGAATCTAGAGGCCGGGTTGATAGGCGGTCTTCAGGACAGCATGTGGGTAGTCTGTGGTCACTCGGAGAGGACGGAAAAACTGCCAACTTATTTGCACGCTGACCATTCAGGAAAGAAAAAAATATATAGATGGAAATGAAGGAAGGATATAAAGAAGAAAATAGGATGGAAGAAATTAAAGAAAAGAAAGGAGGAAAAGGAGAGGAAAGAAGTCAATGAAAATTCTGGTACAAACTGTGGAAATATATTAATGCGAGGAGAGTGTTTCTTTCTTCCCCAAATTAATTAACGATTCAAAGAGGAAACAAAAAGTTAATTTCTCATTGGGGGAAAGTTTTAGGAAAGGAGGTGAAGGAATGGCTGAAGGGAAGGGTCAAGAGGGTCTCTCTCTCTCTCTCTCTCTCTCTCTCTCTCTCTCTCTCTCTCTCTCTCTCTCTCTCTCTCTCTCTCTCTCTCTCTCTCTCTCTCTCTCTCTCTCTCTCTCTCTCTCTCTCTCTCTCTCTCTCTCTCTCTCTCTCTCTCTCTCTCTCTCTCTCTCTCTCTCTCTCTAACAGCCGTAATAAAATGAATGAATCTCGTTTATTACAACTATTATTCTGTGTGTGTGTGTGTGTGTGTGTGTGTGTGTGTGTGTGTGTGTGTGTGTGTGTGTGTGTGTGTTATTGTCATTCCATACTTACTTACTATATTTTATTATTATCATTACTCTACTACTAACAATACTACTACTACTACTACTACTACTACTACTACTACTACTATTACATACTTCATAAAAGATACCTCCAACCATGTTTATTCTCCCGACACATAATCATAGAGGGCTCCATAGCTTGGAGGTCATTAGCCCCAACTCTGTTCGCTATAATGACTGTGGCATCCAACCACATCACTAATACTACTTAGCACTAAATCTATACATAACACCTTATGATCAATTACGTCTTGATCCCCCTTTTCTTCCCTACTCATGTCATTCCCGACCCACCCTAATGTCACTCTCTACCACTGTGGCCTCATAGTCCATTTTGGAGATGGTGGTGGCTTTTGGGCCAGAGTGTCTGGTGCCCCTGAGACATAGGATGGCCGACCTGAGCAGGGAGAACGAGAGGCGACACCTCATCCAGGCGACAACGTGGCTCCTTGGCTGATGCTTCTTCTCTGAGATTAGTTCCGCGAGTCGTGCGTAGAAGCATCGGGCCCTGGGACCCATCCCGCCGGATGTGATGAAGACGAGGGGGGTGAAGCTGCCCTGATCCACATGTTGGATTCTTTCACCGTATGCCCTTGTCTTCTCTTGCTCGTTCCTGTGGTGGGCGGCTTCCAGGGGCGGCTCACGGTGACAGGCAGCCATCGGGTTGAATATGCGGATGTCCATGAATGCCCTCTGTCCGCGCACCCAAAATCCGCAGGCACTTACATCAACCCGTGCCTCATGTGAAGTATTGACCGTCCTGTATCTAAGGTGTTCACCGTCCAGGTGGAGCAGTGCCGGCTCGGTAGTGACGTCTAGGCATCCCTCCCCGAGCGAGCATGCTGGCTGTCATATCCTTCACCTCATCGTGTCGGATACAGACGAAGCCTCCCTTCCTGCATGTCATGGTGTGAGCTACATCATTCGGTGATCCACATGCACAGAGAGCAGGCAGCCCCTCAATCGGCCAGCCATATCTCAGAGTAACGGCGTCGATGAATTCTTGTTTGCTGAGGCCGAAGCCTTTTGCTCTGATTGGTAGCGACGTTAGCCAGTTAGAGGCGCCCGCCTCCTGTGGTGTGTGGATTTTTCTACACATTTCTGTGGACAGGTTAGGTGTTAGACAGTCCAGGTCATCCTTTTGGGCCTGGTGTCTTTCTTCTGAGACTTTTATTTTAATATCTCTAATTTCACTTTGGTCTATTTCGCCGTCTGCCTCCTGAGCGATGATCCTGTTGGTGAGGGATCCGGTAAGGCTGATGGAGTTTTGGTTCTCCTTATCAGCCAGGTTCTCAGGGTTGGTGATCCCCATTCCACCCAGACTTGGAGGAAGTGCTAGTATATCCCTCTCTTCTTCCCTCAGAGCATGAGATTTCACCAGCGCCGGTAAGAATACATTCCTGACGGCTTTCTCCAGTGGTCGGAGGAGTGGACTGATGCCGGGGATGGTGCGCATCAGGAACGTCCACCGATGTTGGATGCCGTGGGTGTACGCTGAATAGGCAGCGTGTGGCTCAGTTTGGCAATGGCAGACAAAACTTCTATTTCCTTCACCCATTCAGCTACTTTGTGTCCTACGTACTCCTTTTTACACACCTTTGTCCCGATCAGTGCACCTTAGTGTCGTTGTCCGTCCTTTGTCACAATGACTCCACTTCCACTAAAAGTTTCTGCGGCATGGTCATAATGTTCTGGTTTGATAATAAGGCCAAACTTGGTGGCGTTAGGGATGTATCCTATCTCAGGGCCGGCGGCGTTCACAAGGTCCCACCACCCTTTTAAGTCTGAGATTATACCAGCACTGAGAGGTCATCCGCATAAGCCACCTGTTTCACCCACGTTTTTGCGTAGGCGATTTCATTTTGGAGGACTGATAGGCCCAGGGCGTAAATAGCCATGGCTACTGGGTCACCTTGTGTTGTTCCCTCAGATGATTTGAACACTTTCACTTTTCCACTGTGGTTATAAGTCGGTCGGGTGTGTATACTACTACTACTACTGCTACTACTACTACTACTACTACTACTACTATTACTACTACTACTACTACTGCCTTGTAATAAAGCACCCATACACACACAATTTGGTACCCTCATACGAGCAGCATTCAGGTATAATACTCGTCCGCCGAACAGACAGCGAGGAGGCGGAGGGTAAAATCATAAATATCTGAAAGTATGACAGAAAAAATGATCGGAAATTAATACTACACGTTGACGCATTTAGGGAACCGCTGCTCTAGACGAGGAGATAAATTTAATACAAGAAAAAAATAGGATTGCATTTTTATAGTTTTCCAATTCTTTTTCTTTTCTCTAACTTTTCCTCTTTCTTTTTCACTCACTTTTCCTTATTTTCGATTTTTTTTATATCCAGCACTTTTTCTTTCTTATTTTTTCGTTTCATATAATTGTTTTCCAGTTTTTTTTCTTTCTTTTGCTTATTTTTTCTCCTTTCCTCCCCTATTTTCTTTCTTTATTTTTTCTCCCCTTCCTCCCCTTTAAAATCCCTCCGTTTTATCGACTTTTTACAACGCGTTTTTTCTGTGAGTGTGTGCGTGTTTTCATTCTACGGACGTGTTTTAAAGGTCTTTTTTATCCCATCCCTCGGTATGTGTGTGTGTGTGTGTGTGTGTGTGTGTGTGTGTGTGTGTGTGTGTGTGTGTGTGTGTGTTGTTTTCTTTCTTCCATCTATCAATATTTTGATTCAGTTTGCCTATCAATCTATATCTCTCTATCTATGTATCCACCTGTCCATCCATCCATCTATCTATCCTATTATCTAAGTCCTGTTCCTCTTCTTTCTATTTATTAGCTCTTTCTCTCTATCCATATTCTCTTCCTCCCCTTCTCCTTCTCATTGTCTTTCTCTCCATCTTTCTATCTCTGACTTTCTCTCTATCTGTCAAATTCTTCTTCCTCTTCTCTCTTCCATATAATATCGCTTTCCATCTCCTCCTCCTCTCATTTATGATTTTTCTTCTTATTTTCTTCTTTCTTTTTTCTTTTCATTTCTTCCTTTCTCTTTCTCTATATATTTTTATCACTCTTCTGTCTCTTCATAATATTATCTCTCTCTATCTGTTTCCTTTGCTCCTCCATTTTTTTTATTATTCTTACTGTATTATTATTATTATTCTTATCTCTATGCTCCTCCTCCTCCTCCTCCTCCTCCTCCTCCTCCTCCTCCTTTTCCTCCCCCTTCAAAGTTCACAATACCTGTCATTCACGTGAAGTTAATAAAATATTCTTGTCATTTTTATTATTTTTTATATCTTTTTTTCTTTTATCTTTCATGGATGTCGACGTTTAACTTTTTGGTGTGTTTGTGTATGTTTGTTTCTGTGTGTGTGTGTGTGTGTGTGTGTGTGTGTGTGTGTGTGTGTGTGTGTGTGTGTGTGTGAATTTTTGTTGTCCGTTTCGGTGATTTGTTGATTGGCTGTGATTGAGAGAGAGAGAGAGAGAGAGAGAGAGAGATAGGTCAGTTAATTTTGTTTGACGTAGAATTCATATCTTTTTTTTTATGTATGTAAACTGACTCTCTCTCTCTCTCTCTCTCTCTCTCTCTCTCTCTCTCTCTCTCTCTCTATCTATCTATGTACTCTCTTTTATTCCTATCTTTCTTTTCATTATTTTCTTTTTTTTCGCTTTTCTTTTAACATTTTCTTTTTTTCTTTTTCGCTTTTCTTTCTCTTTTCTTTTCTCTCTTTCAATCCTCTTTTCTTACCTCTATATTTTACCTTTTTTTTCTTTTTTTTCTTTTCTTCATTTTTTTATTTTCTCTTCTTTTATTTCATTTTCCTTTCTCTCTTCTTATTCGTTTTTTCCTCTTCTTTTTCTTTCTTTTCTCTTCTTACCTTTCTTCCGACGCGATGACTGGAGAGAGAGAGAGAGAGAGAGAGAGAGAGAGAGAGAGAGAGAGAGAGAGAGTGTGTGTGTGTGTGTGTGTGTGTGTGTGTGTGTGTGTGTGTGTGTGTGTGTGTGTGTGTGTGTGTGTGTGTGTGTGTGTGTGTGTGTGTGTGTGTGTGTGTGTTTACTCCTTTCTTTACTCCACACTTCCCTAACTCTATTTACATTCTCCTCTTCCTCCTCCTCCTCCTCCTTTTAATGTTACTTTATTCGTTACCTCTTTATTTTTCTTCCATATATTTATTTTCTCAACCTAACCTAACCCAACCTAACCCTTGCCCTCTGACCGGCCTCGGGTCAAGAGCAATTAGCGCTGTCTCTGTGGCTGTGCCTCCTCGCCCTGATGCTGCGGCTGTCCTTTCCCTTGTGCTGCTGCCCTGTGGCTTGCTGTGGCTTTTTGTGGCAGTCTGTGGTTCTGAGGTTGTGCACCCAGACAACAACGGAAGACATGCCTTTCCGCATTCATACCTGCCACGAGTGCCGCCTACGCCAGGCCCCACAATATTTCCGTGTCAAGAATGTAAAAACTAAAAAAATGCAGATTATGTGTCAAAGTAAGCCAGGACGAGAGCAAAGTATTAAAACTGGAAGGCATTATTGGAAGTCTCTCACGACAGCTCGCGGAGCGAAAAGACCTCATCAGTAGCCCCGCGACACTACCCGCGTGCTCGCCCTCTGACCTCTTTGTCACCTCCGCCTCGCCCTCTCTGCCGCTCTCCCCTCCACACCTCAGTTCACTCCACGCCAGGTCACCTCCTTCAGCACAGCACAGCCCCACAGCCTCTTCTATGTTTCTCGTTGACCCTTCTCCTGGCCTTCCCTCCCCGCCCCTCTCCTCCTCAGCCTCTTAAAAGGGAGCACTCAACCCGCGCAACCCCCTACTCGAATCACATTAAGGCTTGCTATGTAAACGCTCGTACCTACGTAACAAATTTGAAGGCCTAGAAGTCCTCGCAGCTACAAATCATTATCACATCATCGGAGTCACAGAATCTTGGATAGACACTTCAAATAGAGATTTCATTGCGGAATAAAGCTTAACGGGTTATACCATTTTTAGTCATGAAAGAGGGAACAGAGAGGGTGGAGGCGTTATCTTTTATATCCAGAACTCTCTCCATCCAGTATCCATGAAAACAGATATTATAACCAATGTGGACACGGTCTTAATTGAAATTAAAAATAAATCTCGTAAAATAGTAGTTGGAATTCTTTACAGACCGCCAAGGCAGACTCTTGATATCGACCACGCATTAAGTGAATTAATACTAAAAACAAGTAGCAGTTGCGAGGCAGTAATTGTGGGATACTTTAACTTGCCAGTGAAAAGATGGGGCGAACCGTTGAAGTCTCATACAGGGCTCGACCTGTACACAAATTACTTAAAAGTGATTTACATCAACACGCTCAAGAACCGACTTGGGAAAATAATATACTTGACCTTATCTTTTCAACGACAGCTGATCTAGTTAACGAAGTAAATGTTGGTCCATTTTTTAGTTCTAGCGATCACCGAATAATCACATTCAGCATCAAGATGAAAGAAAGTAAAGTAACTCCTAGTAAAGAAAAGGTGCCTGATTATCAGAGAGCGAATTTCGTAAGACTCCGATTAATTCTAAGTAATTCTGACTGGACTGTAATTTCGACGGAAACAGATATTGATAAATCGTGGGAGGCCTTCACCACAATATTGAACAATGCCATAAGCATATGCGTACCCTATCGTAGCAGGCGTTCAACTTTTAAGAAGAAACCCAAATGGTGGAATAACGAAATTCAAAATAGCCTCTCTCTTAAATAACGCGTATACAGTAGATACATATCAACTCAGAGTATGACTGACAAACTAGAGTTGGACAGAATTCGCTGCGAAACCAAGAAATTAATAAAACGAGGCAAGAAAAAGCTTGAAGAATATATAGCGGAAACAGGTAAATCTAATCCTAAAGAATGTTTTACCTATGTAAATAATAAAAAGTCACTCACTTGTAGTATCGGACCGCTTGCTAATGAAAATGGTAACCACACGAATGATAAAAATGAAATGGCTACAATCCTAAATAACTTTTTCGCATCCATATTTACAGACGAAGATTGTTTATCACCTCAACCGGCGGAGGTTAGAAGGACCGAAAAGATTTTCAATGGCGTGCTCATTGTAGAAAGTGACATTTTACGCAAAATTGAAAAGATTAAAGTAAGCAAAGCTCCTGGTCCAGACAAAATTACCCCTTGGATCTTGAAAAAAAATCAAACATCAAATTTGTAAACCGCTCTCTATCATATTCAATAAATCTTTAACAGCTGGAAAAGTTCCGTCGGATTGGAAACTAGCAAATGTCACACCAATTTTCAAAAAGGGGGACAAGTCTCATCCAGGAAACTATCGACCAATTAGTCTGACATCGATTGTTTGTAAGTTAATGGAGACTATCATTCGCGACAATATGGTGAAAATTTTCGAAGAAAATAATACAATAAATAATTTGCAACATGGCTTCCGCAGTAAACGTTCGTGTTGAACTAGCTTACTTGATTTTTTTCATTATATTTTTGAGGTGTTCGATGAAAACAGATCAGTAGATATCATATATCTGGATTTTCAAAATGTATTTGATAAGGTCCCCCACAAACGGTTGCTCAGTAAACTATTGGCGCACGGTATCTCGGGTAACATTCACAAATGGCTTGTGGACTGGCTCTCTGAGCGGAAACAAAGAGTAGTTCTAAACGGTGTTACATCTAACTGGATCGATGTCAGAAGCGACGTACCTCAAGGATCAGTACTTGGTCCCATGCTCTTCTTGATTCATGTTAATGATATCGATGATGGGCTCACTTGCAAAGTATCAAAATTTGCGGATGACACAAAAATCGCAAGTAAGGTAACTACGACACTCGACGAAGAAGCTTTACAATCAGATCTAGATCGACTTGCACGTTGGGCCAATCAATGGCAAATGAAATTTAACGTTGACAAATGTAAAGTGTTACACATCGGAAACAACAATCGTGTTCAGTACAACAACTTTCTGTAGTAAGTAAAGAAAAGGATCTTGGAATTACTATATCAAGCGATTTAAAGCCCAGTCAGCATTGTTCAAAGGTAGTTAAAACCGCAAACAAATTGTTTGGCTTCATCGGACGAGTCTTTAATAATAAATCGGAAAAAGTAATATCAAAACTGTATAATTCGCTGGTTCGACCCCATCTAGAGTACTGTGTATAGTTTTGGTCTCCCTGTTACAGAAAAGACAGAAAATTTAGAACGGGTTCAACGGAGAGTAATAAAAATGGTTCCTAGGTTGAGAAATTTATCTTATGAACAAAGACTTACAAAAGTAAATTTATTCAGCCTATGAAAGCGAAAAATGCGAGGCGATCTAATAGAAGTGTATATAATGTTTAAAGAATACAGTAATATTAATGCGGAAGATTACTTTACAATTGGTCGATCAAACAGAACAAGAAGAAATAGGAATTTGAAGATAAGTGGTAAAAGATTATCGTCGCACGAACCCAAACACTTCTTCAATCGAGTCGTTAATGTTTGGAAATCTCTATCCTGTGATATCGTTGATATTACAACAGTTACGGGCTTCAAGAATAAATTAGACAAGTATTTTGAATCCTTCCAGCAACTAAGATATTACTCATTGCCGTAATAACGTTAAGGTCTCAAATACTGGTGTCCTTGTCCATTTTTATCGCCCGGTTAGTGGTAGCAGTAATGGTAGTTCTTTCCTCTTTCCTATATAATTTCCATGCAGTTTTTCCATGCTGCATGGTTCTTTTTCCTTTCCTGCCATCTTTGGCTGGAGGGATAGGGGGGTGGGGAGGAGCCTTCGCCTTTGCTGTCCTTCATCTTCCACCTTTGATTAGTTAGTTAGTGTAGCTTGTCACAAACAGCCTCTTAAGGATCATCAAGTCTGCTGTTGTTTGTTCTTTCTTTGTGTTTCTTTTTGTTCCTTCACCACCTCCTCCTCCTCCTCCTCCTCCTCCTCCTCCTCCTATCTTCTGCAGCTACAGCCACTACCCTCCCCCCTACCTACCCTCTTACCCCGTTCCACACAGCCCCACCCTGTTACCACCCTTCCCTCCCCTCCCCACCCCTTCCTCCTGTTTCAGCTCCCCTTCCCGCTCCAGGCGTCGTTCCTAGGAAGGTTTTAGTTGTTGGAGACAGTCAAGTCAGGCTCATTAACAGGTACTTTTGTTCAAGGGATAAGGGGAATAGACTTAGAGTTTGCTTTACCGGGGCAGGTATAGAGCACGTTTCCGACAGGATTGAGAATATTTTAGCAGGGAAAAGTACTCAGCCTCTGCAGTTTCGTTGGCAATGATATCAGTAGAGTGGGAAGCGAAGAGATATTTAGACGCTTTAGGGAATTGTTCGCTAAAGTGAGAGACTTAGGTGGGGTGCCGGCCGCTTGTGGTGTTTTGCCAATAAGAGGGCGGGGGAGGGGAGGGGGGGTAGGTGAGGGAGGGCTTTCCAGGGCCTTAGCAATAAACAGCAGGCTGGCGGCTCACTGTAAGCGCACTGGTTGGCTTTTCATTGATAATTGGAACCTCTTCTACGATAAAGGCAGCTTGTATGCCAAGGATGGTGTGCACCTGTCACTCCACGGGGTGGAGGTTCTCGCAGACTCCCTCGAGCGATCACTTAGCACCCTGCAGGGTTTTTTAGGGTAGGCGAGGGGGGAGGGCCTAACATTAGTGGATATGCATCGCAAACTGGGACTAGGGAGCTCAGGATTAATCGAAAGAATGTAACAAAAGATGGTCTAACGGCTTATTACACCAACAGTAGGAGTCTCAGGAACAATATAGATCTACTGAGGGGGAAAGCATGTGTCGAGAAATTCGACAATATAGCTATCACGGAAACATGGGTGGATACAGCTAACAAAAACTTCATGTCGGAGTATGAAATAGATGGTTATCAGATGTTTCACAGAGATAGAAAGGGAAGAAGGGGAGGGGGGGGGGGTGACACTTTATGTTAAAGACACACTTAAATGTTCCGCTAACGCACGAACAAATGGCGACTCAGAATCAGTTTGGGTGGACGTCCACAAAGGGAAATACAAACTAACTCTAGGGATTCTTTACAGGCCACCCAACCTTAGCAGGCAGGACACTGATATATTACTGCAAGAGCTTGGCAGGGCGAGCAGGAGCAAAAATGTCTGCATAATGGGGGATTTTAACAATAGGAATATAGAATGGGAAGGCGTGGTGGATGATCTAGAATCTGAGGATTTTCTGAAAGTAATACAAGATAATTTTCCTCAAGCAGACAGTAGGTGAGCCGACCAGAGGTAACAACATTCTAGACTTAGTCCTAACTAACAACGGGAATATTATCAGTGAGCTAGATGTTGGGGGAGAACTAGGTGGTAGTGATCACAAGGAAATTAGGTTTAACTTAGACTGGGCGGTGACCCATGAACTCAACCCTGTGTTGGTGCCTGACTTTAGAAGAGCCGGTTATGAGGGGCCTAGAAGACACCTTGAGGAGGTTAATTAGGGAACCTTAGGGCTGGATGAGGGTCAGATCTCAGGGCTGGAACTTGAAGGGCAGGGGAACCATGTAGAAATGACCTACAATAATTTAGTTAGAGTAATAGCAGAGGGTCTGAGGCAGCATATCCTTTACCAAGCACGTAGAAATGAAAATAAGGACCCCAAATGGATGACCCACAGACTCAAACATGAGATTGGCTTGAAGAGAGAAATTTATAGGAGAATAAAGAACGGGGAAACCCACCTCAGGGGTAGGTATGTTGAACTAGCCAGATCGGTGAAGAAGAACACCCGCCTAGCAAAAAGAAATTATGAGATTAGGGTAGCCAACGAGGCCAAGACTGATCACAAGGGCTTTTTCAAATTGTACAGAACGGAAACAAGGGAGAGAACTGGGCCGTTGAAAACAAACACGGGCGAGCTCTTTGAGAATGGAGAATATATGAGTCAAATGTTGAATGACTCTTTCCTCTCAGTTTTCACGCAGGAAAATCTAACAGCCATTCCGGAGAGAATTCAGGTATATGATGGCGAAAATAACGACAAGTTGAGGGATGTGATTATCACTAGGCAGGTAGTCCAGGATGAGATTGGTAGGTTGGAGAAAAAAAAATCGCCGGGCCCGGACGAAGTAAAACCAAGGGTTCTGAAAGAATGCAAGGAGGTTCTCAGTTCTCACTTACCGATGTCTTTAAGATGTCGGTAAATTCTGGATATGTGCCCAACCAATGGAAAGTAGCTAAAGTGACGCCGATTTTCAAAAAAGGAGACAAGTCAGCCATCTCAAATTATCCCCCAATTAGCTTAACATCAGTTGTAGGCAAGATGTTGGAGTCAATTATAGCCAGAAGCATACGGGACAATTTAGAGAAGCATAATTTAATTCATGACTCACAGCATGGGTTCATGAAGGGTAGGTCTTGCCTTACTAACCTGTTGTCCTTCTACACTAAAGTAATCGAGGCGGTTGACAGAGATGAAAACTATGACATACTGTATCTAGAATTTAGTAAAGCGTTCGACGAAATCCCTCATCACCGGCTATTACTAAAATTACAGGCTCACGGCGTAGATGGGAAAGTTTTGAACTGGATTAGGGCGTGGCTTAGTGGTAGGAAGCAGAGAGTGCAAATCAATGGTAAAAAATCTGAATGGGGCAGTGTTACGAGTGGAGTCCCACAGGGGTCGGTGCTGGGTCCGCTGCTTTTTATTATTTACATCAATGATTTGGACACAGGAATTAGTAGTGATGTCAGTAAGTTCGCAGATGATACCAAGATCGGTAGAGTAATCCAGTCAGACAAGGATGTTAGCGTTATCCAGGATGAGCTTGACAGACTATGATTGGGCGGGGAAGTGGCAGATGGAAATCAATGTTGGGAAGTGTAGCAATTTGAGTGTAGGTAGGAATAACCCCTCACACAATTACTCTTTAAATGACACTCCTCTAAGCAGGTCTGGGCGTGAGAGAGACTTAGAGTCCTAGTGAGCGCTGACCTCCGTCCTAGGGCTCAATGCGTTCAGTCTAAAAATCGAGCGAACAGAGTACTGGGTTTCATCTCAAGGAGCGCAAGCAATAGTAGCGCTAAAGTCATCCTCAAACTTTACTTAGCACTGGTTAGACTTCATCTCGATTATGCAGTTCAGTTCTGGTCCCCCTACTTTAGAATGGATATCAAGATGTTAGAATCTGTACAGAGAAGGATGACAAAAATGATCACGGGGTGAGAAACTTGCGTTATGGGGATAGACTGAAGCATTTAAATCTACACTCTCTAGAAAGGCGAGGGTTGCGAGGTGACTTGATCAAAGTTTATAAATGAATGAAGGGCTTTTAAAAAGGGGATGTCAATAGGGATTTGGTTGTAAAAGAGCCAAGTAGGACACGTAGCAATGGTTTTAAGTTAGATAAATTCAGATTCAACAAAGACAGGCAAGAATGGAACAGGCTTGGCAGCCATGTTGTGGGTGCCAATACCATAGATACATTCAAGAAAAGATTGGATAAAGTCAAGGATAGTGAGGTAAGGTGGGGTTTAGAGTACAGGAGCTGCTTTGGATAGGCCAACCGACATCTTGCTGACTCCTTACGTTCTTATGTTCTAACTCTCTCTCTCTCTCTCTCTCTCTCTCTCTCTCTCTCTCTCTCTCTCTCTCTCTCTCTCTCTCTCTCTCTCTCTCAATCATTTTATCCATTCTTTATTCTTTTCCACCAGCGCCTTTTTCTCCTCTTCTTCTTTTTCTTTTTCCTCCTCTTCCTCCATGTTCCACCTCTTCTATTTCTTCTTCCAGTTTTCTTGTCATTTTTCCTCCTTTTCCTCACCTCTTCCTCTTCTTCCTTTTCCTCTTTTTTGTCTTTCATGTTCTGTTTATCATACATAGTTTCCTCTTCTTTCTCCTTCTCCTAATCCTCCTCCACCTTTTCGTCACCCTCTTCTTCCTATCACATTTTTTTCCCTTCATGTTCTTTCTCATTCGTCATTTCCTCCTCCTCCTCCTCCTCCTCCTCCTCCTAATCCTCCTCCTCCTCCTCCTCCTCCTCCACGTGGGTTTGTTTACAAGTCACGTCTTTGCTTTTTGTTTGTTTTTGTTTGTTTGTTTGTTTGTTTACTTCCGGTGCGACAGACCTGCACCTGCCTCCCTTTGTTTGTTTGCGTGTATGTGTGTGTGTGTGTGTGTGTGTGTGTGTGTGTGTGTGTGAGCGGCTGCATCCATGTTTATAATGACTCTCTCTCTCTCTCTCTCTCTCTCTCTCTCTCTCTCTCTCTCTCTCTCTCTCTCTCTCTCTCTCTCGTTTGCGCATGGCTGCTGTCATACAGTCACGATCTTCTCTCCCAACGTTAAAAATATCGTGCTGCCAGACGTACGTTACGACCATCGAAAATAGACCACGTCGAAACGACGTTATTGAGACCCGGTTGAGATGGACATCCAACGGTCGTGGTTAAGGCTGAATTCACACGAGCCACTTTTTAGTGGTCAGTGGCCGCCACAAAATAATGGTCAAAATAGAACACACACATCTCTATGGGTGCATGCACACGAGCCACTTTTTAGTGGTCAGTGGCCGCCACAAAATAATGGTCAAAATAGAACACACACATCTCTATGGGTGCATGCACACGGGCCACTTTTTTGTGGTCGCCACAAAACAGTGGCGAGTTGTGGCGGGCGGAGCCATTTTTCCGATCACGCCACTGTGGCGGCCACAGTGGCCAGCGATAGATACCGTTGTTTCAAATGGCAGCGTGCACACGAGCCACTATCGCTGGCCACCACCCTGCTACCCGCCGCTTTCCCTCTGTCTTGACACTTGAACACCTGAATTTTAACTGCCATAATGATGTAAAAGTATGACCTACACGCATAACTTGTGTTCAGAATATAATGGATAAGCTCTTATATGCTTTCATAACTAATGTTTCATTTCGTTTCACAGTTTTGCATAGTAAATGATTCTGGTATGGATTAATTACTGAATGTGGTAGTTTTATTTACCCGGATGTAGAAAGGGGGAAATGTTATGTAACCGCAAAGACTGCTGAATTATGTCAATAAATTACATTTTATGTGACTTAATATTCTTCATGTTCAGTCTTATATTAAAATTACCGCAAGTCTCTCTTCTACTGGGACACAATTCCCCATGTTGATGTCCTGCCGTGTTATACGTGGACCAGTTATTGTCATAAGATGATTAAACCTATCCTGTGACCTCCTGAAGTAGTAAAAAAAAATTGGTGTTCTTTTAGCTCTGTAAATAATGTGTGGAATTCTACACGCAGTAGTTTATTGCAAAGAATATATGGGGTGAAACCATGGCAGTACTTTCTTCAGCGATTTTTGCCAAGAAAGCACAGACAGCTGCTGCCTCTACGAGATCCATAACCCCACGTGCTGACCTCATTAGTGGCCGCCACCGAGTGGCTCGTGTGCAGGGTGCACCTACTCACCATTTTTCGTGGCGACCATTTTTTGTGGTGGCCACTTTTTGTGGCAGCCACTGACCACTTTTTTTTTTTTTTTTTACAGCTACGGAGACAGTTCAAGGGCGTAATGAAAAAAAAAAAAAAAAAAAGGCCCGCTACTTACTGCTCCAGAACAGAAGTTAAAGGAGTGTTCAAAATCAGAGGTCAATTTCGGGAGGAGAGGTGTCCTGATACCCTCCTCTTGAAAGAGTTCAAGTCATAGGCAGGAGGAAATACAGATGAAGGAAGATTTTTCCAGAGTTTACCAGCGTGAGGAATGAAAGAGTGAAGATGCTGGTTAACTCTTGCATAAGGGGTTTGGACAGTATTGGGATGAGCATGAGTAGAAAGTCTTGTGCAGCGGGGCCGCGGGAGGAGTGGAGGCATGCAGTTAGCAAGTTCAGAAGAGCAGTCAACATGAAAATATCGATAGAAGATAGAAAGAGAGGCAACATGGCGGCGGAATTTGAGAGGTAGAAGACTATCAGTATGAGGAGGAGAGCTGATGAGACGAAGAGCCTTTGATTCCACTCTGTCAAGGAGAGCTGTGTGAGTGGACCATCCCCACACATGAGATGCATACTCCATACGAGGGCGGACAAGGCCCCTGTAAATGGACAGCAACTGTGCGGGGGAGAAAAACTGGCGGAGACGGTACAGAACGCCCAGCCTCGAGGAAGCTGATTTAGTAAGAGATGAGATATGAAGTTTCCAGTTGAGATTTTGAGTTAAGGATAAACCGAGGATGTTTAGTGTTGAGGAAGGTGATAGCTGGGTGTTGTCAAAGAATAGGGGATAGTTGTTTGGAAGATTGTGTCGAGGGGATAGGTGGAGAAACTGTGTTTTTGAGGCGTTTAAGGACACCAGGTTCTTCTTGCCCCAATCGGAAATAATAGTAAGGTCTGAGGCTAAGCGTTCTGCAGCCTCCAGCCTTGAGTCGTTAAGTTTCTGTAGGGTGGGTTTTCTAATAAAAGAAGTTGAGTAATGCAGAGTGGAATCATCGGCGTAGGAATGGATAGGACAGCTTGTTTTGGAAAGAAGATCATCAATGAACAACAGAAAGAGAGTGGGAGATAGGACAGAACCCTGTGGGACACCACTGTTAATAGGTTTAGGGGAAGAACAGTGACCGTCTACTACAGCAGAAATAGAACGGTCAGAAAGGAAACTGGAGATAAAGGTACAGAGAGAAGGATAGAAACCGTAGGAGGGTAGTTTGGAAAGCAAAGATTTGTGCCAGACCCTATCAAAAGCTTTTGATATGTCCAGCGCAATAGCAAAGGTTTCACCGAAACGGCTAAGAAAGGATGACCAAGAGTCAGTTAAGAAGGCTAGGAGATCACCAGTGGAACGCCCCTTGCGGAACCCTTACTGGCGATCAGATAGAAGGTCAGAAGTGGAAAGGTGCTTTTGAATCTTCCGTTTAAGGATTGATTCAAAAGTTTTAGATAGACAAGAAAGTAAAGCTATAGGACGGTAGTTTGAGGGATTGGAACGGTCACCCTTCTTAGGCACAGGCTGTATGAAGGCATACTTCCAGCAGGAAGGAAAGGTAGATGTTGACAGGCAGAGGCGAAAGAGTTTGACCAGGCAGGGTGACAGCACGGAGGCACAGTTTTTAAGGACAATAGGAGGCACTCCATCAGGTCCATAAGCCTTCTGAGGATTGAGGCCAGAGAGGGCATAGAAAACATCACTTTGAAGAATCTTTATAACAGGCATAAGGGAGTCAGAGGGGGGATGAGTAGGAGGAATATGCCCAAAGTCGTCCAGAGTGCAGTTTTTAGAAAAAGTTTGAGAGAAGAGTTCAACCTTAGAGACATATGAGACGGCAGTGTTGCCGTCAGGACTGAGGAGTGGAGGGAAAGATGAAGAAGTGAAGCTGGAGGAGATGTTTTTGGCTAGATGCCAGAAGTCACGGGAAGAGTTAGAGAAAGCAAGGTTTTGGCATTTTCTATTAATGAAAGAGTTTTTCGTTAGTCGGAGAATAGATTTGGCACGATTACGGGCAGAAATGTAAAGTTCATAATTAGCATTAGTTTGAAGGCTCTGGTACCTTTTGTGAGCTGCCTCTCTATCATTGACAGCACGAGAACAAGCGTGATTAAACCAAGGCTTTTTAGCGTGAGGAGTAGAGAAAGAATGAGGAATGTATGACTCCATTCCAGAGACAATCACCTCTGTGATGCGCTGAGCACACACAGAGGGGTCTCTATCCTGGAAGCAATAATCATTCCACGGGAAATCGGAAAAGTACATCCTCAGGTCGTCCCACCGAGCTGAAGCAAAATGCCAGAAGCACCGCCTCTTCGGTGGGTCCAGAGGGTGTACAGGAGCGATAGGACAGGATGCAGAAATAAGATTGTGATCGGAGGAGCCGAACGGAGAGAACAGTTTGACAGAATAAGCAGAAGGGTTTGAGGTAAGGAAGAGGTCTAGAATGTTGGGCCGGTCTCCAAGACGGTCGGGAATACGTGTAGGGTGCTGGGCCATCCGCTCTAGGTCGTTGAGGATAGCAAAGTTGTAGGCTTGTTCACCAGGATGGTCAGTGAAAGAGGATGAAAGCCAAAGCTGGTGGTGAACATTGAAATCTCCTAGGATGGAGATTTCAGCCAAGGGAGAGTGGGTCAAGATGTGCTCCACTTTAGAGTTCAAATAGTCAAATAATTTTACATAGTTAGTAGAGTTATGCTAGAGATAAACAGCACAGATGTATTTAGTAATAGAATTACAATGAAGTCTTAGCCAGAGAGCAAGTGATGTCGTTGCGCACGTAGGCGCAACATCCAGCTTTGGATTGAAATTTAGGATAGAGGTAGTAGGAGGGAACAGAGTAGAGATTGCTGTCAGTAGCCTCAGAAACCTGTGTTTCGGTAAGGAAGAGAAGGTGAGGTTTAGAGGAGGAGAGATGATGTTCCACAGAATGAAAATTAGAACGAAGACCGCGAATGTTGCAGAAATTGAGAAGAAAGAGGTTCGAGGAGTTATCAAGGCACCTCTCGGGTCGGCAGCCAGAAGGGGAGTCCTCCCTGGGGGAATTTGTGGTCGCCCCCCCAGGCGGGGACTCCGAGGCTTGATGTAAGTGTCTCGTGTGAACCCAGCCTAATGCCGACGGGTGACAGATTTCGGGAAGGGCGCCGATTGTTTTGAAATTTCCAAAACCGTCGGCGCGTGGTCCGTCGTCGGAAGTGCGCCGGGAGTCATGATCGTGGCTGTGTGACTGCGTCCTATGAATGTGCTCTTTCCATATCCATTGTGTGTGTGTGTGTGTGTGTGTGTGTGTGTGTGTGTGTCTCTCTCTCTCTCTCTCTCTCTCTCTCTCTCTCTCTCTCTCTCTCTCTCTCTCTCTCTCTCTCTCTCTCTCTCTCTCTCTCTCTCTCTCTCTCTCTCTCTCTCTCTCTCTCTCTCTCTCTCTCTCTCTCTCTCTCTCTCTCTCTTTGTGTGTGTGTATTCGTTAGTAAGGGAGATGGAGAAAGGAAGTGGAGGAGAGTTAGCATAAGGTAGGGAGAGAAAGAAGGAAAAGAAAGAAGTATGTGAAAAGGAAGTGAAAATAGGAATAAAAGAGACAAAGAAACGAGAAGAGAGTAAGAAAGAAAATAGGGGAAAGGAAGTGAAGCAAGAAATGAAAAGAATGGAGAAAAGGAGGGCAGGAAATATGTGGAAAGGGAAGTAAAAAAAGGAGTAGAATAGACAAAACACAGAAGAGAGAGAGAGAGAGAGAGAGAGAGAGAGAGAGAGAGAGAGAGAGAGAGAGAGAGAGAGAGAGAGAGAGAGAGAGAGAGAAACGGATAGACACACACACACACACACACACACACACACACACACACACACACACACACACACGGGAATGCAAGTGAAAAGGAAGATGAGAAAGAAACGAAATAAAAAATGAAGGAATGAGAAAGCACGAAAGGAAACGATGAAGAAAGAGAGAAAGACAAGGAAGAAAAGAGGGGAAGAAAGAGAGTAAGGATAAAAGGAGGGAAAAGAAAAACGAAAAAGGAGGGAAGAGAGAGAAACGAAATAAGAAATGGAAAGAAGTAGGGAGGAAGGACATAAAAAAAGACTAAGAAAAGAAGAGAGGAAAGTAAAGAGAAAAAATAGGAAACGAAAGGAAAGGAAATAATGAAGGAGGAGGAGAAAGAAAAGGAATAATGAAGGAGGAGGAGGAGGAGGAGGGGGAGAGGAAAGAAGGGCATGTAATGAGGGAGGTAAAGAGGACGGAAGGGAGGGAAGAGAAGCATGAAGAAGAAGGCGGAGGAGGAGGAGGAGGAGGGAGTGAGTGAATGCAGGCGTGAAGAATGAAAGAAAGGAATGAGAGAGGAAGGGAAGAGGAGGCGTGAAGGAAGGGAGGGAGGAAGGAATGGAGGAATAGAGAAACACCAAGGAAGAAGGAAGAAAGGGAGAGAAGGAAGAGAAAGGAAAGAGAAATAAGGTAAGGAAGGGAGGAATGGAGGAAAGCTGTAAAAGGAGGGAAGTAGAGAAGGGAGTAGGTAAGGAAAAGGAGGAGAAAGGAAGGAAGGAAGGGAGAAAGGGAATGTAGGTTTGAAGAACGAGGAAGAAGGGAAATAATGAAGGTAGGGAAGGGAGAGAGGGAAAGGAAGAAGGGAAGGAGGAGGAAGAAGGGAAGTAAGTAAGGTATGGAGAGAATGGAGGAGAAAGGGAGTAAGTAAAAGAAAAGATGAGAAAGGGAATGGTAAGAAGGGAGAGAAAAGAGAGGAAGGGAGTAAGTGAATGGACGCGTAAAGGAAGAAGGAAGGGAGAGGAGGGAAGGAAGGGGGATAGATAAGGGAAAAGGAGGAAGGGAATGGAGATATGAAGGAAGAGGAAGAAAGGAGGGAGAGAATGGAGAAAGGGAAGAAGGAAAGCAGCAAGAAAGGAGGAGAAAGAAGGGAGAAAGGGAAGGAGGAACGAAACGGGTGGGAGGAATGGAAGGGAAGAAGGGAGAGAGGGAGGAGAGGAGCAAAGAAATAGGAGGAAGAAGAAAGGAGAGGAGAGAAAGAGGAAGGAAAAGAGAGAAAGGGAGGCGAGAAGGAGAAGGAAGGAAAGGAAAGGAAGAAGGGAGAGAGGAAGGAAAGCAGTAAAGAAGTAGGAGGAAGAAGAAAGGAGAGGAGAGACAGAGAAAGGAAAAGAGTAAAAGGGAGGTGAGAAGGAGGAGGAGGAAGGGAAGGAAAGGAAGTTAGGCGTGAGTGAGGAGGAAGAAGGGAGAGAAGGAAGGGAAGGGAGGAAGGGAGGAAAGCTGTGAAACGCCTTGGCTGTAAACACAACACTTCACAACCCAACAAGTGGCCTCATTAAGGGAGGGAGGGACGGAGGAAGGAAAGGAGGGAGGGAGAGAAGGAGGGAGGGATGGAGGAAGGAAGTGTGTAAAGGGTAAAAGGTGAGACGTTACGGGTGAAGGCATAGAGGGAAAGGAAATTTGGAAGAAGGAGGAAGAGGAGGAGGGGGTGAGGAGGAGAGAGAGAGAGGGGGGAGGAGGAAAAAAGAGCGAAGGAGGAAGGCAGGAAAGAGATGAAAGAGAGAAAAGAGAAAGGAGGAGGAGGAGAGAGAGAGAGAGAGAGAGAGAGAGAGAGAGAGAGAGAGAGAGAGAGAGAGAGAGAGAGAGAGAGAGAGAGAGAGGGGGAGGGAGGAGTGAATAGATGAAAAAGGAAAGAAACAAAGCAAAAATGTTTATGAAGGAAGAAGAGGAGGAGGAGGAGGAAGAAAAGGAAGAAGAAAAGTGATGAAAGGAAGGAAGGAAGGAAATTGAAGAGAAACGTAAATTCAAGGATGAAGTCGTGTACGGAGAGAGAGAGAGAGGTATACAATGGAGGAAATAAGACCATTAGTAAACTCTCTCTCTCTCTCTCTATTGTATTACTATTGTAAATCTCGAGCATGCATTGCCTAATTTTGAAATAACAACCGATGAAGTCCTTAAAGCTCTCCATTCACTTAAAACAAATAAAAGTCCTGGACCTGACAAAGTATATCCAACTCTGCTGAAAGAAACAAAGGGCGAAATACTCTCCTCCTCACAACCGTATTCAATATGTCCTTGCGACAAGGCATCGTCCCTTCAGATTGGAAAAAGGCTAACGTGACACCGATTTTCAAGAAAGGAGACAAAAAAGTACCAGGTAATTACAGGCCCATTAGTCTAACTTCGGTTGTAGGTAAGCTACTTGAGGGCATAATTAGAGACAAAATTGTGAGTTACCTTGAAAGCCACTCATTGATTGGGGACTCACAACATGGCTTCCGAAACAAAAGATCCTGCCTATCAAACCTATTAACCTTTTATAACGACCTCTTCACTGTTTATGACGTAACCAAATCACTGGACGTAGTCTATCTTGATTTCCAGAAAGCGTTTGATAAAGTCCCGCATCATAAATTACTTTACAAATTAAAGCAAATAGGTATTGACGGTCAAGTAAACCAATGGATCGCGAATTGGTTGAGCAACAGACAACAAAGAGTAGTGATTGACGGATTTAACTCAGAGTGGGCGCCTGTCACTAGTGGCGTCCCTAAGCGCTCGGTCCTTGGCCCAGTGTTCTTCATTATTTACATCAACGACGTGGATGTTGGACTCAATAACCGCATTAGTAAATTTGCAGACGACACAAAGATTGGTAACTCGGTTCTCACTGACGTAGACAGGCAAAGCCTCCAAGAGGATTTGCACAAAATTTCAGCTTGGTCGGATAGATGGGAGATGCCCTTTAACGTAGACAAGTGCCAGGTCCTTCAAGTTGGAACGAGGAATAAGAAGTTCGAATACGAAATGCGCGGCGTTAAACTCAAAAGCGTTCAATGCGTCAAAGACTTGGGGGTCAAAATCGCGTCAAACCTCAAATTCTCACAGCAATGCATCGATGCAGCAAATAAAGCGAACAGAATGTTGGGCTTCATTAAAAGAAACTTTTTATTTAAGAATAAAGATGTAATACTCCCGCTCTACAACAGTTAAGTCAGACCCCACTTGGAATATGCGGTACAGTTTTGGTCCCCCCACCATGCAAAGGATATTGCTAAATTAGAAGGTGTTCAGCGTCGGGCAACGAAAATGATCCCTTCCTTGCGCAACAAATCCTACGAAGAAAGGCTTTCTACCCTTAACATGTTCTCTCTTGAGAAACGTCGCCTCCGAGGAAAACTGATCGAATGTTTTAAAATACTTAATGGTTTCACGAATGTAGACAGATCAACATTGTTTATGATCGATGACACTCTGCGCACGAGGAACAATGGCGTAAAACTCAGATGTAGACAAGTAAATTCAGACTGAACCAAATTTTTCTTCACCAACGTTGTAGTGCGAGAATGGAATAAGCTTCCACCATCAGTGGTCCAGTGTAACACGATTGACTCCTTCAAAAATAAGCTCGACCGTCACTTCCTTCAACTTAATATCAACTTGAGTAGAAATGCAACGTTTTGGAGTCCTCTGATTAATGTAAAATCACTTAGGTTTAAGGACAGACCACCAAGTCTGGACCAAGGGGTCTGTGTGGTCTGATTTTCTTTGTAAATCTATGTAAATCTCTCTCTCTCTCTCTCTCTCTCTCTCTCTCTCTCTCTCTCTCTCTCTCTCTCTCTCTCTCTCTCTCTCTCTCTCTCTCTCTCTCTCTCTCTCTCTCTCTCTCTCTCTCTCTCTCTCTCTCTCTCTCTCTCTCTCTCTCTCTATCTATCTATCTATCTATATATATATATATATATATATATATATATATATATATATATATATATATATCTTAACAGTCTTATCAGTATGTATATAATCGATTTACTATTATTATTATTATTATTATTATTATTATTATTATTATTATTATTATTATTATTATTATTATTATTATTATTATTATTATTATTATTATTATTATTATTATTATTATTATTATTATTATTATTATTATTATTATTATTATTATTATTATTTTTACTATTATTATTATTATTATTATTATTATTATTATTATTATTATTATTATTATTATTATTATTATTATTATTATTATTATTATTATTATTATTATTATTATTATCATTGTTATTGTTATTATTATTATTTATCTATTTTGTCTTCATTATATAATATCAATTTTGTTTTTGTTTTTCCTTTCAGACACGAAGTAAGTTTCCTGTGACCCCGGAGCCGTAAGTTTGTGTGTGTGTGTGTTTGTGTGTGTGTGTGTGTGTGTGTGTGTGTGTGTGTGTGTGTGTGTGTGTGTGTGTGTGTGTGTGTGTGTGTGTGTTGAAGGAGGGAGAGAGGAAGGGAGGAAAGGAGGGAGGAAGATGTTGGTCAGCCTCTTTTCCTCCCTCTTTCTCTCCCTCTCTCCCTCTTATTTCCTTTCCTCCTTTTTTCCCTCCTTTTTTATCCTTCTCCTCTCTTCTTTCCTCCATTAATTTTCCCTCTTGTTTCCCTTGCTCCCACCTTTTCTTTATTTCCCTTTAACTCCCTTTCTCTCCCTCCGTATCCCATTTCTCTCTTTTCCTCCATTTTTGTACCACCCCTTACCTCCCTTTCTGTCTCTGTCTCCCACTTTTCTCCCACTTTTCCTCCATCATATCCTCAATCTTTTGTCTCCTCCTCCTCCTCCTCCTACTTTTCCTCCTCCTCTTACTCCTCTTCCTCCTTGCCATTGTCACCCTATCTCCTTTATTTATTACATTGTTACGTTTATTACATTTATTTATTATATCCAGATCGCCAGTGTGACGCGCGGTTCAACTTTATTCTTGCTTCTTCTCTTCTTCCTCCTCCCATACGTTCCTCCTCTCAGACGTTCCTTCCCTTTATTAAACGTTCCTTCTCTCATACGCTCTCCCCAAAAGTTTATCCTTGCTACCAGATGTTTCTATGGTTCAATCTATGGTTCAGGGTGTCGTGTAGGCTTGTAATGATAGGATAAACAAACATTAAATAAACGGAAGTCCGTATATATATTATTTGGGAAGCATACGAAAGAATACGAACTTGTACATGCGGACGTGATACAGGACGGGCGTGGACTGGCATAAGAGGTAACGAAAAGCAAAATGGTGACACTACTGAAATAACGTTGCCCTCTACAGAAATAACGTTGTCCACTACAGGATTATATTGCCCACTACAGGATTATCGTTGCCCACTAAAGGATTAACGTTGCCCACTATAGGATTAACGATACCCACTACAGAATTAACGTTGCCCACTACAGGATTAACGTTGCCAACTACAGGATTAACGTTGCCCACTACAGGATTAACGTTGCCCACTACAGGATTATCGTTGCCCACTACATAATTAACGTTGCCCACTACAGGATTATCGTTGCCCACTACATAATTAACGTTGCCCACTACAGGATTATCGTTGCCCACTACAGAATTAACGTTGCCAACTACAGGATTAACGTTGCCCACTACAGGATTAACGTTGCCCACTACAGGATTATCGTTGCCCACTACATAATTAACGTTGCCCACTACAGGATTATCGTTGCCCACTACAGAATTAACGTTGCCCACTACAGGATTAACGTTGCCCATTACAGGATTAACGTTGCCCACTAGAGGATTATCGTTGCCCTCTACAGGATTATCGTTGCCCATTACAGGATTAACGTTGCCCACTAGAGGATTATCGTTGCCCACTACAGGATTAACGTTGCCCATTACAGGATTAACGTTGCCCACTAGAGGATTATCGTTGCCCACTACAGGATTAACGTTGCCCATTACAGGATTAACGTTGCCCATTACAGGATTAACGTTGCCCACTACAGGATTAACGTTGCCCACTACAGAAATAACGTTGCCCACTACAGGATTAACGTTGCCCACTACAGGATTAACGTTGCCCACTACAGGATTAACGTTGCCCACTACAGGATTAACGTTGCCCACTACAGTATTAACGTTGCCCACTACAGGATTAACGTTGCCCACTACAGGATTAACGTTGCCCACTACAGGATTAACGTTGCCCACTACAGGATTAACGTTGCCCACTACAGAAATAACGTTGCCCACTACAGGATTAACGTTGCCCACTACAGGATTATCGTTGCCCACTACAGGATTAACGTTGCCCACTACAGGATTAACGTTGCCCACTACAGGATTAACGTTGCCCACTACAGGATTAACGTTGCCCACTACAGGATTATCGTTGCTCACTACAGGATTAACGTTGCCCACTACATAAATAACGTTGCCCACTACAGGATTATCGTTGCCCACTACAGGATTAACGTTGCCCACTTCAGGATTATCGTTGCCCACTACAGGATTATCGTTGCCCACTACAGGATTAACGTTGCCCACTACAGGATTAACGCTGCATACTACAGGATTAACGTTGCAAACTACAGCATTAACGTTGCTCACTACAAGATTAACGTTGCCCACTACAGGATTAATGTTGCACACTACAGGACTAACGTTGCATACTACAGGATTAACGTTGCCCACTACAGGATTAACGTTGCCCACTTCAGGATTAATGTTGCCCACTACAGGATTAACGTTGCCCACTACAGGACTAACGTTGCATACTACAGGATTAACGTTGCCCACTTCAGGATTAACGTTGCCCACTACAGGATTAACGATATCCACTACAGGATTAACGATACCCACTACATGATTAACCTTGCCCACTTCAGGATTAACGTTGCCCACTACAGGATTAACGATACCCACTACAGGATTAACGTTGCCCACTACAGGATTAACGATACCCACTACAGGATTTTCGTTGCCCTCTACAGGATTAACGTTGCCCACTACAGGATTAAAGTTGCCCACTACAGGATAAACGTTGCCCACTGCAGGATTAACGTTGTCCACTAGAGGATTAACGTTGCCCACTACAGAATTAACGTTAGCCACTACAGGATTAACGTTGCCCACTACAGCATTAACGTTGCCAACTACAGGATTTTCGTTACCCACTACAGGATTAATGTTGCCCACTACAGGATTAACGTTGCCCACTACAAGATTAACGTTGCCCACTACAGGATTATCGTTGCTCACTACGGGATTAACGTTGCCTACTACAGGATTATCGTTGCACACTACAGGATTAACGTTGCACACTACAGGATTATCGTTGCACACTACAGGATTATCGTTGCACACTACAGGATTATCGTTGCACACTACAGGATTAACATTGCCCACTACAGGATTATCGTTGCACACTACAGGATTAACGTTGCCCACTACAGGATTAACATTGCCCACTACAGGATTATCGTTGCACACTACAGGATTAACGTTGCCCACTACAGGATTATCGTTGTCCACTTCAGGATTAGCCAACATTGCCTGAGTCCATTAACATTAAATAAATAGTTGACCTTTCCTCCCTCTCTCAATGCAAATAAAAAAAACTCATCTTAAACACACACACACACACACACACACACACACACACACACACACACACACACACACACACACACACACACACACACACACACACGGGGTTTATTACATTATTTAATCCTCTCTCTCTCTCTCTCTCTCTCTCTCTCTCTCTCTCTCTCTCTCTCTTTGTAGGTGTTAGTTTCATCGCGTCTTTGCAAGGAAGGACAAAGGAAAATACGAACAACAGAGGAGGAGGAGGAGGAGGAGGAGGAAGAGGAGGAGGAGAAGAAAGAAAGAGGTTAATGTGTTGAAAAGGCAAGAGAAGAGCGTTTCGAGAAATAGTAGGAAGAGGAGGAGGAGGAGGAGGAGGAGGAGGAGGAGGAGTTGCGCTGTCTCCCGTCATTCCTTGTGGTGGTGAAGGCTTCCTCTCTCTCTCTCTCTCTCTCTCTCTCTCTCTCTCTCTCTCTCTCTCTCTCTCTCTCTCTCTCTCTCTCTCTCTCTCTCTCTCTCTCTCTCTCTCTCTCTCTCTCTCTCTCTCTCTCTCTCTCTCTAATGTTGTTGTGACCTACTCTAACTCTACTGTCACTCGCTTTCACGCTCCCATTACTCGCTTATTTCTCTCTCTCTCTCTCTCTCTCTCTCGCTCTCTCTCTGGCTTTAATTTTGTTGTCAGTAACGCTCATGTTTGGTTTAATATCTCTTGATGGTGAGAGAGAGAGAGAGAGAGAGAGAGAGAGAGATGTTGGTGGCTGTTGTAGTAGTGGTGGTGATGGTGGTGGTGGTTGTGGTGGTGATGGTGGTGGTGGTTGTGGTGGTAGTGGTGGTGGTGGTGGTGGTGGTGGTGGTTGTGGTGATGGTGATGGTGGTGATAATGATGGTGGTGGTGGTGGTGGTGGTTGTGGTGATGGTGGTGGTGGTTGTGGTGGTAGTGGTGGTAATGGTGGTAGTGGTGGTGGTGATGGTTGTGATGGTGGTGGTGATGATTTTTTTTTTTTTACAGCAAAGGAGACAGCTCAAGGGCACATAATAAAGGAAACACTAATAAAAAAAAGCCCGCTGGTCGCTGCTCCTAAAAAAGAATCAAAAGAGGTGGCCGAAAGAGAGGTCAATTTCGGGAGGAGAGGTGTCCTGATACCCTTCTCTTGAAAGAGTTCAAGTCGTAGGCAGGAGGAAATACAGATGAAGGAAGATTGTTCCAGAGTTTACCAGCGCGAGGGATGAAAGAGTGAAGATGCTGGTTAACTCTTGCATAAGGGGTTTGGACAGTATAGGGATGAGCATGAGTGGAAAGTCGTGTGCAGCGGGGCCGCGGGAGGGGGGGAGGCATGCAGTTAGCAAGTTCAGAAGAGCAGTCAGCGTGGAAATATCGATAGAAGATAGAAAGAGAGGCAAAATCGCGACGGAATTTAAGAGGTAGAAGATTATCAGTAGGAGGAGGAGAGCTGATGAGACGAAGAGCCTTAGACTCCACTCTGTCCAGAAGAGCTGTGTGAGTGGAGCCCCCCCACACGTGAGATGCATACTCCATACGAGGGCGGACAAGGCCCCTGTATATGGATAGCAACTGCGCGGGGGAGAACTGGCGGAGACGATACAGAACGCCCAACCTCGAGGAAGCTGATTTAGCGAGAGAGGAGATGTGAAGTTTCCAGTTGAGATTTTGAGTTAAGGATAGACCGAGGATGTTTAGTGTTGAAGATGGTGATAGCTGAATGTTGTCGAAGAATAGGGGATAGGTGTTTGGAAGATTATATCGAGTTGATAGGTGGAGAAATTGAGTTTTTGAGGCATTGAAGGACACAAGGTTCCTTCTGCCCCAATCGGAAATGATAGCAAGGTCTGAGGTTATGCGTTCTGCAGCCTCCAGTCTGGAGTCGTGTACTTCCTGTTGTGATGGTCTTCTATTGGTGGTGGTGGTGGTGATGGGGGTATTGGTTGTGGTGGTAGTGGTCGTGATGGTGGTGGTGGTGGTGGGCGTGGTGGGAGAGAGAGAGAGAGAGAGAGTAAAGAAAGGAATTAAGAAAAGACAGCTTGTGACGCTCGTAATTTTGTCTCAGTTCTTCAAAAAACATATAGATATTTCTACTTTATTTTTTCTCCTTTTTTCTTGTTTTCTTCTAATATATTTTTTTCTTTATTTTTACTTTATTTTATTTTACTCGCTTTTCTTCTAATATATTTCTTCTTTATTCTAATTTTTGCCTTCTATTATTCACCTGTAATCTGCCATTCACCACCACCACCACCATCACCACCACCACCATCACAACCACCACCACCACTACCATCACCATCACCACCACCATCACTACCACCACAAACACCACAACCATCACCACCACCACAACCACCACTATCACCAGCACCACCACCACTACCATCACCACCACCACCACCACCACATCACCACCACCACCATCACGACCACTACCACCACAAGCACCACAACCATCACCGCCACCACCACCACTACCGCCACTACCACCCCCACCACTTTAATTGGCTCTCTTGATTTTAGGATTAATAGTTCGTGATTCTCTCTCTCTCTCTCTCTCTCTCTCTCTCTCTCTCTCTCTCTCTCTCTCTCTCTCTCTCTCTCTCTCTCTCTCTCTCTCTCTCTCTCTCTCTCTCTCGGCTGTTGTGGCTGTCCTGTAACTAATATTGTTTATCTGGGTTGTCAGAGAGAGAGAGAGAGAGAGAGAGAGAGAGAGAGAGAGAGAGAGAGAGAGAGAACTAATTAACATTTCTCTCTCTATCTCTCTCTCTCTTCTCTCTCTCCTCTCTCTTCTCTCTCTCTCTCTCTCTCTCTCTCTCTCTCTCTCTCTCTCTCTCTCTCTCTCTCTCTCTCTCTGCCCTGCCCTCACTCCGAGAGGTCAAACCGCACGCGCTCCCACTTCCGTGACCTCTCTCGCTCGCGATTCCACCCTCGTGTGCTGTACTGAACTGTACTGTAAATCTTGCTGTGCTGTGTGCCGTGTGCTATTTCGCGTCGTGCTGCGTACTGCTTATTGTCAACCGAGTTAGCTGCCTGCAGAGGTGTGCTGTTTGCTGTGCGACCACGTGCTTCGCTGGACAGGATTAAGTGCTGCCCTTATTTTTACTACCTCTCTCTGCCTGTATCTACCCTCTCGCCGTAGCGCCCTGTAAAACATATATACACATATACACAAAACACAGTGTTACACTCTTTCCGCCACATTCTTTATATATTTCCAGATTCCACTCCGACGTCACTCCCTATGCAGGTGTTCAGACTTACCTGACCTGACTTGACCAGATTATTCCCCAGAGACACAGTAATCCTCATCACCTGCGTCTCTCCCTCTCGTCCCTCGCGTTTCGCTCCTCCTTTTCTCTCGCCTCCCCTCTCCATTGCCCCCCCCCCACTTGCCCCTCTCTGTCTCTCCTTCCTCACTCCCTATCTCGTTCCCACCCTCTCTCTCTCCCCCCCTTTCCTTCGCCCTCTTCCTCCCTCCATCCCTATCTCCCTCCTACGCCTTCCCATCTCTCTCTCGCTCACTTATTCTCGCTTATTCGCACGCGTCCCTCTGCCCTACGAAAAAGAAAAAGCAAAGCAAATATATAGATAAACACTACTCACTTGCTCTCTCCTCCTTACCAAGATGGCGCTAAGGAAATGTTCGACTTGCACAGGAAACTTCTCTGGTCATTTCTTCTCAGGACGATCGACCGTCTGCAAGATCTGCCTGTTGACACAGCAGATGGAAACGAGACTCCTTCAACAGGACGAAAGGCTGACGGCTGGCGAGAAGAAGATCACCGAACTAACAAGTACTGTTGATACCTTGCAGGAGTTTATCCAGGCCAACATCGTCGCCCCTCCTGCAACGGACGCCTCATCACCCTCCTCACCTGCACTCGATGCCCAGCCACCTTCCGAAGAAGGCACGTCACAGGGAACCGGTAGAGCTGACGCTGAATGCTTCACCCCCGTGAGAGGAGGAGCCAGACCCGCCATTTATCCTACTCATTGCTACAACAGATTTGCCATACTGGAGGAGGAGGACGAGGAACAGAGCACCTTCTTGGTCGGTGACTCTATGATTCGCCATCAGGTGGTTGAATTCTGTGGCAGAGTCCCCGTCGTAGGCGTAACTACTGTTATCCTGGAGCTGGTGTTGACGACATCACAGCTGCCCTGGACGAGGTCTCCGCTGTGGCCTCTAATGACTCACTCTTTGTTCTCCACACAGGTACAAACGACGTCACCACGACCCGGTCTGAGGAACTGCTGGACAAGTACCGTAGGCTCATCCAGCAGTATAAGTCTAAATCCTAATATTATGATTTCAGGAATTCTACCACGGACATGGGATGAGGGTGACTTCTACAGTAAGGCCTTCAGCCTCAACAACCGCCTGCAGACTCTCTGCGGAGAGCTTGACGTCGAATTCTTTAACGCCTGGAACGATTTCTACGGCCAGTAGACTTTTCAAAGGGACGGCATACACCTGTCCCCATCAGGGCAGCCATATTTGGAAGGATCCTCAAAACCGCGGTAGGTAACTTCCGAACAACAAAAAACGACTCTCAGCCACGTCCTTCCATCCCGCCCGTGTAAATAGACACCATACACCGCAACAGACTCGTAACATTGAACCCTCCAGTACCTCTATTACCAAGCTTCAAGATAACCTAAGAGTCCTTAGTTTCAATGCGCGTAGCCTAAGAAACAAGTTTGATGAACTGCGATGTCTTGCTCTGACAGAAAACTTTGACGTAATTGCTATAACCGAAACATTTATCGACACCACTAATATTGATTTAAGTTCCGAATACAACATAGATGGCTACAGATTCTTCAACAATGATCGTGTAAACCGTAGAGGGGGTGTCGCCCTTTTGTCAAAAGCTACTTGCAACCTACTGACAAAACACCAAGAAACAGTAACGTTGAACATTTGTGCGTGCGAGTAAACATTGCAAAAGTCAATTTAAATATATCTGTCACTTACAGGCCTCCGGGGCAATCACTTGATGGCGATCTTGAAATGTACAGCGTCTTAAGGCAGTCACTTAATAACAGCGACTCACTGATACTAGGAGACTTTAACCTCCCCCATATCGACTGGGCGACACTGTCGGGTACAGAAGGTGAGTCCCATAGAATGATCGAATTTCTAGAGGAAAATTATCTAAGCCAAATGGTTTCTGAACCAACTCGACAAAATAACATACTTGACCTTGTTATAGCGACCCAAGATAACCTAGTCAGTAATGTCACGGTAGGAGAACACCTCGGTTCCTGCGACCATAAACTAGTGCGCGTTGACATTAGAGCTCAAACATCGGTGACTGAAAATAAAGTTAAGGTGCCCAATTTCAAAAGAGCCAACTTCGTAGAAATCCGACGAAAACTAATAGATATGCAACTATCAGATGACGGCAATGCAGAGGACGCCTGGCTAAACTTTAAAAATCACTTACTCACTCAGCAGGACACATTTGTACCCTTGTGCGAGAAGCGAATTAACACTAATAAAGTCCACCGTGGTTTAATAGCGAAATTAAACACTCAGTCAAGGAGAGAAAATTGTCTTACAGGTTAAAGAAAGACCAAAGCACGCCCGAAAACATTAGACTTTACAATGATGCAAGGCGACGAGTAAAAAGATTAGTGCGTCAGGCAAAGCGTAGATATGAAGAAAATATTGCAGCCAACTGTAAAAATAATCCGAAATCCTTCTTCAGTTACATAAACAACAGAAAGGCGATCAGAAGTGGAATTGGACCTTTAACAAACAGCGACGGTGCACTAGTGACTGACAGCCAACACGTTGCAAACCTATTAAATAATTACTTTTCCTCGGTGTTTAATAATAACAGTCCTCACACCACCACCACCAACACCAGTACTAATGTAAATCCCGAGCATGCATTGTCTAACTTTGAAATAAAACCCGATGAAGTCCTTAAAGCCCTCAAATCACTTAAAACAAATAAAAGTCCTGGACCTGATAAAGTATATCCAACTCTGCTGAAAGAAACAAAGAGCGAAATACTCTCCTCCCTCACAACCGTATTCAATATGTCCTTGCGACAAGGCATTGTCCCTTCAGATTGGAAAAAGGCTAACGTGACACCGATTTTTAAGAAAGGAGACAAAAAAGTACCAGGTAATTACAGGCCCATTAGTCTAACTTCGGTTGTAGGTAAGTTACTTGAGGGCATAATTAGAGACAAAATTGTGAGTTACCTTGAAAGCCACTCATTAATTGGGGACTCACAACATGGCTTCCGAAACAAAAGATCCTGCCTGTCAAATCGATTAACCTTTTATAACGACCTCTTCACTGTTTATGACGTAACCAAATCACTGGACGTAGTCTATCTTGATTTCCAGAAAGCGTTTGATAAAGTCCCGCATCATAAATTACTTTACAAATTAAAGCAAATAGGTATTGACGGTCAGGTAAACCAATGGATCGCGAATTGGTTGAGCAACAGAAAACAACGAGTAGTGATTGACGGATTTAACTCAGAGTGGGCGCCGGTCACTAGTGGCGTCCCTCAGGGCTCGGTTCTTGGCCCAGTGCTCTTCATTATTTACATCAACGACGTGGATGTTGGACTCAATAACCGCATTAGTAAATTTGCAGACGACACAAAGATTGGTAACTCGGTTCTCACTGACGAAGACAGGCAAAGCCTCCAAGAGGATTTGCACAAAATTTCAGCTTGGTCGGATAGATGGGAGATGCCCTTTAACGTAGACAAGTGCCAGGTCCTTCAAGTTGGAACGAGGAATAAGAAGTTTGATTACGAAATGCGCGGCGTTAAACTCAAAAGCGTTCAATGCGTCAAGGACTTGGGGGTCAAAATCGCGTCAAACCTCAAATTCTCACAGCAATGCATCGATGCAGCAAATAAAGCGAACAGAATGTTGGGCTTCATTAAAAGAAAATTTTTATTTAAGAATAAAGATGTAATACTCCCGCTCTACAACAGTTTAGTCAGACCCCACTTGGAATATGCGGTACAGTTTTGGTCTCCCCACCATGCAAAGGATATTGCTAAATTAGAAGGTGTTCAGCGTCGGGCAACGAAAATTATCCGTTCCTTGCGCAACAAATCCTACGAAGAAAGGCTTTCTACCCTTAACATGTTCTCTCTTGAGAAACGTCGCCTCCGAGGAAAACTGATCGAATGTTTTAAAATACTTAATGGTTTCACGAATGTAGACAGATCAACATTGTTTATGATCGATGCCACTTTGCGCACGAGGAACAATGGCGTAAAGCTCAAATGTAAACAAGTAAATTCAGACTGCACCAAATTTTTCTTCACCAACGTTGTAGTGCGAGAATGGAATAAGCTTCCACCATCAGTGGTCCAGTGTAACACGATTGACTCCTTCAAAAATAAGCTCGACCGTCACTTCCTTCAACTTAATATCAACTAGAGTAGAAATGCAACGTTTTGGAGTCTTCTGATTAATGTAAATTCACTTAGGTTTAGGACAGACCACCAAGTCTGGACCATGGGGTCTGTGGTCTGATTTTCTATGTAAATCTGTAAATCTCTCTCTCTCTCTCTCTCTCTCTCTCTCTCTCTCTCTCTCTCTCTCTCTCTCTCTCTCTCTCTCCTTTTTCTCACCCTCTGTCCCTTCTTATCTCCCTTCCTTCTAGTTTCATTTACTCCTCTCTCTCTCTCTCTCTCTCTCTCTCTCTCTCTCTCTCTCTCTCTCTCTCTCTCTCTCTCTCTCTCTCTCTCTCTCTCTCTCTCTCTCTCTCTCTTTCTCTTCTATTTCCATCCTTTATTAATTTTCATCACCATCACCACCACCGCCATCACCATGCACCTTCACCACCATCACCACCACCACCATCACCATCGCCACCACCGTCACAAATTTATACCTCACCACCACCACCATCATGTGTGTGTGTGTGTGTGTGTCTGTGTGTGTGTGTGTGTGTGTGTGTGTGCCGAATTAGGAAGTTTTTGAAGTGAGATAACTTTGGCGACTGAGCAGCAAAGAGAGAGAGAGAGAGAGAGAGAGAGAGAGAATTACAAGATATTTTATTTTATTCCTATATATATATTTTTCTCTTATCTCCTCCCTTCCCTTAAACATTTGGTTTTTCCTTCTTACTCTCTCCCATACTCTTTGAAATTCAATCTTTCTTTCTTTCTTTATTCATATATTTATCTATTTTTTTCTGTTCATCCTACCTTCCTTCCTTTTTCCATTTTTTCACCCTTCTATATAGGAAACATAACCTCCTATAACCCCTACCATCCTTCTCCCTTCTCCCTATCGTCCTCTATCCTCCCCTATCCTCTTCTACACTCACCCTTATCCTCTCCTATATTCCCTCCTTATCTACCCCCTGTCCGCCCCCGATCCTTTCTATCTATGGCTTAATCTAGCCTTATCTTGAAGGCATTTATCGTATTGGCACTCATCACATGACTGCCAGGCGCGTTCCACTCATCTACTACTCTATCAGTAAACAGATTCATGCTCATATTTTACTTGATTTCGAATTGTCTAACTTTTAAAAGACTTCTTTGCTCTATACCCTCCCTTTTTCCCCCTCTCTCTTCCTCCCTTCTTCCTTTCATTCGTCCCTCCCTCCTTCCTCCCTTCCCTCCCTTTCTCTCACCCTTCCTCCATTCCTTCCTTCGTTTAATTTCTCAAACAAATATATTACCACAACATTTCAACGCTATATTCCGTCAGCGCTATCCTGTTACCCTTTTAAAAGCCTCTCTCTCTCTCTCTCTCTCTCTCTCTCTCTCTCTCTCTCTCTCTCTCTCTCTCTCCACCCGTACTTCTTTTCTTTCTTTCTTCCTCCTTCTTACTTTGAATTTTCTGTTTCCTATGTTTACTCCTCTCTCTCTCTCTCTCTCTCTCTCTCTCTCTCTCTCTCTCTCTCTCTCTCTCTCTCTCTCTCTCTCTCTCTCTCTCCACCCGTACTTCTTTTCTTTCTTTCTTCCTCCTTCTTACTTTGAATTTCGTTTCCTATCTCTCTCTCTCTCTCTCTCTCTCTCTCTCTCTCTCTCTCTCTCTCTCTCTCTCTCTCTCTCTCTCCAGCCGGACTTCTTTTTCTTCCTTCCTTCCTCCTTACTTTGAATTTTCTGTTTCCTATCTTTACTCTTCTCCCCCCCTCCTCTCTCTTTTCTTCTGCCCCTCTTCTTCTCTTCCATCTTTCTACCCTCTTCTTCCTTTCCATTCCTCACCTCTCCTCCCTTCTTCCTCCCCCCACCCCCCCCCCTCCTTTTCTCCCAACGAAGAACTACGCGTGTAGCATCCCTTATAACACCAAATAGCACACACGCCTTATAGCAGCCAGTCAATGAGTCATGCAAATATTGCCCTATAGGTCGAGAAATTTACTAGTCTCCGGCCCGTTGTTCGATCTTGCCAGCCGCATCTCCTTGCATTTTCCTTGCCGCCCAACTCTCTCAGAAAAAATCCTTAACAAATTTCCTCATCCTCTTCTTGTGGCCGGTCAGAGCTGGGACAAACCGCCTCGGCCGTCAACAGCTCCGCGAACTGGTGGTTGTTAGGCGGGGCTGTTCATATCAGTGTGTTCATTCTCGTACGGGAATTTCGTTCGTCCGTCTGCACCGCTTCATGCTTGGCCTAATAACCGCTGTTTGTCATACTGTTCGTGTTGTTATGTGTGTCGTAGTATGTGGGGTCGGTTGTCTTGCTTGTCTGGGGCTCCTATGTGCTGCCTGGCGTGGCCTCTCCGGGAAAATCTTGCGAATAGTGATGGTCCGTCCCCGCAAGTACCAGTCGGCGCGCCTCTCCCTCACCCCCCCCCCCCCTCGCGGCGAAGGTAGCCATACGTCTCAGGCACTCAGTGCCACTCATAGGTAGCATTTCCACTCCTTGTATCGCTGTTCCCAGGGCGTTGTAGTGTGGCTCTATAAGCCTTCCTGCGTGTGTAAGAGAGTGTTCTGCAGGGGAGGAAGAAGAGGAGGAGGGACAGAGGGCGAGGTGTGGATCGTAGAAAGTACAGACGAGTCACATCCAGTCCTGACGAGGCAACTCAAGCAGCTGTGTGACTCGGCCTGAATCCTCCCTCCCTCAGTCACTCATGTACAGTCGCGATATGAAGTGATGTCGCCGTGTACGTTTATTTTCGATCACGCAAGTATCGTTATATATTTTCAAGAGTACCATTATTTTCATGTATCTTCATCATAACTAAATATATTTTAGAAGCTAGAAAAAAAATAGAAAAGAAATATTCAGTGATGTCTTACGATGAGTTGTCGAAATATTTTGACACAAAGTGTTTTCGTTCACCAAGGAACAAGTCAAATGAAGTCCAAATATCGACATATTACTCAAACAGAAAGTAAAATTATCTTTTCATGATCACTGTTGACAACAATAAATCTAACATATGCACAGTATATAGGACATGCATAATTAGTCAATATCCTAAACTAGGATGGCGTAATTGATTTCATTTATACTCTCGTATGATGATGACGTCATCGCCCGCGCACCATACCTATAATTCACCCCTGACTCTTTGCCATTCGTGGTCAACACAACGATAACAAAAGCTTTCCGTGGACTTATAATGCATGATAGTGATCAAGGGAAGATGCCCACAGCCTATAACTACCGAGGGATAGTCGGAGATGGAAAAATAAGAATAAATAGCTTCAGAATAGTCGTGTTTTGTAACTCCAAGCTCACTCTTTGCCGCCGATCGCAAATATCATTGCGTTTCTTGGTCAATATAACGATGACAAAAGCTTCATGTAGACTTCTAATGCTTGGAGGTGATCAGTGGAACATGTCCACATCTTATAAGTGCCACAGAATAATTGAGGAAGGTGGGGAAATAAGAATATATGGCTTTGAAATGGAGGTGGTGGTGCGGGCGGGTAGGCTAATCGCAGCGTTGCTATACATTAGGCTATGGTCGAGTGTTCGTAGAGGCGTCCGGAATTTTTGATTATGATAATTATATGGCAACCTACCTATGAAGGCATTCTTCATTCATCATCGTTACTGAGCAATGTTATTATATATTTCAGTTGCCCATGCTTATGATAGAAGCCATCATAGTGAATACAAAGTGTTTAATGTGAAACCTTATTATTTTAATGCCAGTAACTGTCCTTTCGCTTAGTGTTGTACTGTGCGTGTGTATTAATCACGGCAGCAGACAGCTCATGGACACACCCAGAATATATATATATATATATATATATATATATATATATATATATATATATATATATATATATATATATATATATATATATATATATATATATATATATATATATATATATATATATATATATATATATATATAGCGCCTAAATCTGAACGACGTATAACAACTGTTTTGCAAAGATAAACACACGACGTGAGCTAAATCATTTTAAGGTTGTCTTCAGTACTGAAGACAACACATGACATTCGCAGTCGCTTTTTTTAAAGTAAATGAATGTATAATTGTAATTCAGGTACTACTATGTTATTTTACCGTGTTTTACATCACAGCGTCTTATAGATTATCATTAAAAGGGAACATTATAACATAAACACTAAGTACACATCACTTCCGTTACCTTCAAATGCTCCCGTACGAAACATTTTGAGAGCGGCGACATCACTTCATATCGCGACTGTACAATCGTGGGACACAAGTGATGACACACTGTGCACTGAGTTTCGTTCACCGGCCCTGACTTTAAAATATATACACCGCATGGAAAGAGGCTAATGTATACACTCTCCATAATTCATTAGATATGAATTTGTCAGTTGTGCACACTGATAACACGTTTTAAATTCGCGAACGAAAATGTCTCTTTACATTTCGTTCAAATATAGTCAGGGACAGCTAAAGTTGTTTACAACGCTATTATGCATATGAATAAATTTTGTATTCATTCCTGCAACGTCCTTCCTAAGAAAATACGACTAAAACATTGATAACGTGCACAAATATTCTGATATGGTCTAAAAATATATAATGATACCACCATTTAACTCTCGCTTGACGATGATATGCAATGACGTCATCGACCATGCCAGGTGGCGCATTTAGGAAACTAGTAGGCTATTATGAATTTAACTGAAATACAAAGCTATTATTTTGCATTTAAGAATATTAAACGATTTGTTTGCATTTATGAAACTAGGCTATTACTTTGCATTTACAAATACTAAGTTATTATTATGCATTTAAGAAAAGTAGGCTATTTTTTTGCAGTAACTTTTTCTCTTAAGAGAAATTAATCTCTCTCTCTCTCTCTCTCTCTCTCTCTCTCTCTCTCTCTCTCTCTCTCTCTCCAGAATACACACTGATGACCAAAGCTAAGCAAATATTTAGCTTATGGAATGCAAAAATCTTATTACAGAGCGTGCACTAGTGGAAACAAGAGGATTCATACCAGATTTTTCTTAAAGAAACAATCGTCGTGCAGTTGATGCTCACAGTTTCGTAAGAAAAATCCTTAAATAATATCTCTCTCACACCCACACACACTCTTTGATTCGTGAACACACCCACACACACACACACACATACGTCACATATAACTCGAATGTAGTTCTGCTGGATAGTTGCCGTCTTTCGCTAGCGGCGTCCGAAACATTTTGGAAACTGTGTCATCACTTGTGTCCCACGACTGTACAGCCTAATGACAAATAATAATAAGAGCGAATAGGCATCATGTGCTTTGCCTTTCTTCTCTCGTTTCACACACACACACACGCCCGTAGCCTTAATCTCCCCCATCCCCTTTCCCTTCCCTTCCCTTTCCCTTGGCTGTGAACCGCAGTATCAAACGTCCTCGCGTGGTTGGGGTTGTTTAATAGTACCTCCAAGGTAGTATTAAACTCGAGGTAGTACCTCGAGAAAGAGCGGACGGGGTCGAAAA
Organism: Eriocheir sinensis; assembly: GCF_024679095.1. Lineage (NCBI taxonomy): Eukaryota > Metazoa > Arthropoda > Malacostraca > Decapoda > Varunidae > Eriocheir > Eriocheir sinensis. The sequence goes on from NC_066516.1 coordinate 3,779,470, forward strand.
AGTGTTGACTGCGCGTGGGGTGAGCAGTACATCTTCGTATATTTGTTTTTATTGAAAGAAATATATTTAAAAATATTTAAATATTTTTATGACATTATATCGCAAATTTTGATGAAGTTATTTCTTTTTTTCTTTTTTTAGTTTGTTGAGACTCTGGTGTTCCCATTTGATTGTAAACATACAGCAGCACCGACTGGATGCTCCATCAATACTAGCCCAACAATATTACTCAGGGGGATATTTTGATCATCACAGTAGGATGATGTTGTGCAGGAGGTAAATGGAATTATTGTTAAAAAGTTTCTTGACATATCTCCTTGAAGTATCTTTCACACACACACACACACACACACACACACACACACACGCGCGCGCGCGTGCGTGCGCATAATATTTCCCTGTATTTCCCTGCTCTTTCTTCTTCCTCTCTTTATCTCCATCTTCTCAGCACCTCTTCATCTTCCCTCCTAATCCTTTGCCTTTCCTCTCTCTTCCCTCTCATCTTCCTCTACTTTTCTCCTCATTCCTCTCTCTTCTCTCCCATTTTCATCCTCCTTCATTCGTATTCTCTTGTTATCTCCCTTTATTTTTCCTCTTCTCTCCCTCTCACTTTCTCTTCCCTCTTCTCTCCCTCTCTCTTCTTTCCCTCCCTCTCTTTACTTTTCCCTCTCATCTCCTCCATTAGTTTCCTTACATTCTTCCTTTTCTCCCCAACACCTTCACTTACCATCTCTCTCTCTCTCTCTCTCTCTCTCTCTCTCTCTCTCTCTCTCTCTCTCTCTCTCTCTCTCTCTCTCTCTTCCCTAAACCATTTTCTTTAAAGTTACCTAAAAAATTGTACTTCCTCTAACATTGTTTTCGTTTGCTCTCTCTCTCTCTCTCTCTCTCTCTCTCTCTCTCTCTCTCTCTCTCTCTCTCTCTCTCTCTCTCTCTCTCTCTCTCTCTCTCTCTCTCTCTCCGCTGCTCATTTTTTCGTCACCTTTGTTGTAATGAGACTAATTTCTCTCTCTCTCTCTCTCTCTCTCTCTCTCTCTCTCTCTCTCTCTCTCTCTCTCTCTCTCTCTCTCTCTCTCAGCAACATCATTATCAGCGAAAACAACAAAAAGCAATGAAAACAAGAACAACAAGAATTACATCCTCCACCACTACTACTACTACTGCTACTACTTCTACTACTTCTACTACTACTCCTTCTACTAGGCCTACTACTACTACTACTACTACTACTACTACTACTACTACTACCACAACCACCACCACCACCACCACCACTACTACTACTACTACTACTACTACTACTACTACTACTACTACTACTACTACTACTACTACCATTACTACTACTACTAGAGCAATTACTACTACTACTGCGGACACTGTCACAGCTGCCATTACTTCCACCATTAACCGGGAATATATGGTGGAGGAGGAGGAGGAGGAGGAGGAGAGAAAGAGGAGCAGTAGGAGTATGAGGAGAATGGAGATAGAGAAATTGAAGAAGAAAATTAAGAGGAGGAGGAGTAGGAAGAATAAGGGAGAGAAGGAGGAGGAACAGAAGAAGGAAGAGAAGAAAGAAAAACAAGAACCAAAAAATGGATAAGAAAAACAAGAATAAAAGAATGTGTAGGAGGAGCAGAAGAGGGAGGAAAAAGAGAGATGTAGGAGGAGGAAAAGAAGGAAGGAGGAGAAGGAGGAGGAGGAAGAAAAAGGAAAAAAAAATAGGAACAATACCCGGAAGATCAATTAGAAAAAGAAGAATAGAATAGGAGGAAAAGAAAAAAAAGAAACATGGAAACATGGAAACATAGACGATCAGGCAGCAGAAAGTCTATTGGCTCATTGCGAGGCTACCTGCTTTGAGAGATTTAATCAATCCGTCAGCCACAGGAGTGGCTTGCGGGAAGGATTAAAGCACTACCGAACGTACTCGTGGATACGTTTAATTCACTCCCGACGCAGCAAAGTGACGGTCAATGCGATTTTTAAAGGAGTTGATTGTTTCCGCACTTACCACTTCTGCAGGAAGGTTGTTCCAATGGCGGACGACTCTGTTCGAAAAATAACTCCTGCCGATATCCGTGAAGCATCGCTCGGCTTGAATTGTTTTACCGTTGTTTCTTGTTCGCGGGTTAGATTGTAGCGTGAAGAGCTTGGAGTGATCAACATTGCTGAACTTGTTTAGGTACTTGAAGACTAGTATCATGTCTCCTCGCAGTCGTCTCTTTTCCAACGTGAAAATGTTGAGTCGCTTGAGTCGTTCTTCGTAAGGTTGCGTTCTCAATGATGGTATCATTTTCGTAGCTCGTCGCTGTACTCTCGAGTAATTCAATGTCTTGCTTGTAGTTAGGAGACCAGAACTGCACGGCGTATTCCAGGTGGAGCCTTACCAGATAATTGTACAAGGTTAACACAACCCACGGCGTCTTGTATTCGTAGTTCCTCGATATAAACCCGAGCATAGCATTGGCTTTCTTGCAGGCGGACTTGCAATGTTTTGCGTGTTTCAGGTCATTGCTGATAGTGACCCCGAGTTTTTTTCCCTCCTTCACTGCCTGTAGTTGTTTGCCACCCATGTATTAAGTGTAGTTGCTATTTCTTGACCCGATGTGCATTACTTTACATTTGGTAGTGTTGAAGGACATCTGCCACTTTTCCGACCAATGAGTGATCTGGTCCAAGTCTCTGGATGATTTCGCAGTCTGCTGTCGGGAGAGCCTTCCCTCCCACCTTGGTGTCGTCAGCCAATTTAGAAAGTGTGGATTTTAATCCTAGCTCTAGGTCGTTCATGTATATAATAAGGAGTATGGGGCCCAGCACTGACCCCTGTGGCACTCCACTTGTCACCGGGAGCCTCTCGGAGGCCTGCCCGTTGAGTACAACTCGTTGCTTTCTTCCAGTGAGCCAATGTCTTATCCACGCAATCAGATTGTCTCCCAGTCCCGCCGATTTCCGTTTCTTGAGAAGTCGTTCGTGCGGAACCTTTTCAAAGGCCTTCTGAAAGTCTAGATGGATAACATGGCTGGGGACGTGATTATCCCAGTTTTCATATATACCCTTGAAAAAATCCAGCAGGTTGGTTAAGCATGTGTGCTTGTTCCTGAAACCGTGCTGAGCATCGGAAATTATATTGTTGTCTTCAAGAAACTTGACGAGTTTGTCCTTGATAATCTTCTCGAGAACTTTTCCAGCCACCGAATTCAAGGTAATTGGCCTGTAGTTCAAGGCCTCGCTCTTGTTTCCCTTCTTGTAGATCAATGATACGTTCGCTTGTTTCCAGTCTTCAGGAACTTTATTTTGTTGTAGTGTCAAGTTATAGATGGCGGTGAGTGGCTTGAGTACTTGCCGCTTGAGTTCCTTGAGCAGCCTGGGTGACAAGTCGTCGGGTCCGGTTGACTTGCTTGTCTCTAGCTTATCTCGGTACTTTTGCACGTCCCTTTCGTCAATTGAGCCAATTTCTAGGAGGGTGATTCCCCTCGGTGGAATAGGGATCTCGGGTATCGACTCTGTTCTCGACCGTGAACACAGACGCGAAGTTCTTGTTCAGGATTTCGACCACGTGTCTGCTATCTTGCGTTAGGGCGCCACTTTCATCTTTTAGGGGACCGATGTTGCTTTTCGACTTCTTTTTGGTTCTTATATATGTAAATATTTTTTTCGGGTTAGACTTGGATTCGCGTGCTATTCGTTTCTCATAATCGCGCTTTCATTGGCGGATGAGGGTTCTGCAAGCTCTGAGGCTGCGCTGGTATTGTTGACGTGCTTCATCTGTGTTGTTTTCCTTCAACAAGTTATAATTTACTTTCTGTAAATTTATCGCCCTTCTGACTTGGATAGTAATCCATGGTGAGCTTACGCCGTTGTTTGTTCTCGTGGTCTTCATGGGGACCGTTGTCCTCTCCACTGCTAGGAGTTTATTTTTGAAGATATTCCACGCGTCGTCTACAGGGGCGAAGTTTAGGTGTTCCCAAGTTGCTTGAGGTAGTAGTTCACGAGCAAGATTGAAGTTAGCTTTTCTGCAGTCTGGAATCTTGGACGCATTTTCTATAAGCTCGTGTTCCGTTCTAATGCTGAAGCGAATTAGGTGGTGGTCGCAGCCGTTTAGTTTCTCACCGACCCTCCCTTCGCGTACGAGGTCGGGATCAGTCACGAGTACGAGGTCAAGGATATTGTTTTCTCGCGTCGGTTGAGTTATAATCTGGGTTAGAAATGTGTCTTCTAGCATTTCGAGTGGTCGGCCACCCTCCTGGTCTAAATTCATTGCGCTCCGGTTGATTTTGGGACAGTTAAAGTCCCCAATAATCACTGAAGGGAAGGAAGAGGAGGAGGAAGAGGAGGAGGAGGAAAAAAGTAATCTCCATACATTTTTTCCTGTGAGCGAGCGAGAAAAAAAAGATAGAAAAATATTCTCCAATTTTCTGTTAATTGTGTCATTCGGGGAACAATTTAGGCATTATTGATTAGAGCCATCTCTCTCTCTCTCTCTCTCTCTCTCTCTCTCTCTCTCTCTCTCTCTCTCTCTCTCTCTCTCTCTCTCTCTCTCTCTCTCTCTCTCTCTCTCTCTCTCTCTCTCTCTCTCTCTCTCTCTCTCTCTCTCTCTCTCTCTCTCTCTCTCTCTTCTTTATATTTTTTTTACTGTCCTACTCTACTCTTTCCTATTCTTGTTGATATTTTCTTCCCTTCTCTCTTTCTCTCTTTCTCTTTTAACTTATTTTCTTTCATTCTTCATTTCTTTCTTACTCATTTTCTTTTCCTTTTTTCTTTCATTCTTTTATCATTTTTTCCTTTCCTCTTCTTCCCTTTCTTCTTCTTTTCTTTCCTTCTCTTTCTCCCCTCCTTCCTATCTCCTTATATTCTCTTTCCTTTTTATTCTTCCTTTTTTTTTACTCCTCTCTCTCTCTCTCTCTCTCTCTCTCTCTCTCTCTCTCTCTCTCTCTCTCTCTCTCTCTCTCTCTCTCTCTCTCTCTCTCTCTCAATCCCTTTATTCACTTCGGAATCCTCTACTAAACTTCATTTTCGCTTCTTTCCTCCTCCTCCTCCGCCTGCTCCTCCTCCTCCTCCTCCTCCCCTGCTCCTCCTCCTCCTCCTCCTCCCCTTCCTCCTCTTCCTACCCCTCCTGCTCTTCCTCCCCTCCTCCTCCTCCTCCTCCTCTTCCTCCGATGACACAAAGGTGGGTGGGAAGGCCCTCACAACGGCAGACTGCGAAATTATCCAGAGAGACCTGGACCAGATCACTCGGTGGTCAGAAAAATGGCAGATGTCCTTCAACACTACCAAATGTAAAGTAATGCATATCGGATCCAGAAACAGCAACCACACATACCACATGGGTGGCGAACTACTACATGTTGTGCAAGAGGAAAGAGACCTCGGGGTCACCATCAACAGTGACTTGAAACATACAAAACACTGCAAGTCTGCCTGTAAGAAAGCCAATACAATGTTTGGGTTCATAGCGAGGAACTTCGAATACAAGTCACCGGGAGTTATGTTATCCTTGTATACTTCGCTGGTAAGGCCCCACCTGGAATACGCCGTGCAATTCTGGTCGCCTAATTACAGGAAAGACACTGAATTACTTGAGAGAGTACAGCGCCGCGCCACGAAGATGATACCATCACTGAGGACGAAGCCCTATGAAGAGCGACTCGAGCGACTCAACCTCTTCACGTTGGAAAAGAGACGACTGCGGGGAGACATGATACAAGTCTTTAAGTACCTGAACAAGCTCAGCAACGTTGATCACTCCAAACTCTTCACGCTACAAACCAACCTGAGAACAAGAAACAACGGAAAAACAATTCAAGCAAAGCGATGCAATACCGACATCGGCAGGAGTTATTTCTCGACTAGAGTTGTTCGCCACTGGAACAGCCTTCCTGCAGAAGTGGTTAGCGCAGAGGCCATCAACTCTTTCAAGAAACGCATTGATCGCCACTTTGCTGCATCGGGAATAAACTGAACGTTCCCAAGAGTAGATACACAAGTGCTTTAATCCTTCCCTGCAAGCCACTCCTATGGCAAACGGATTGATTAAATCACTGAACGCAGGCAGCCTAGTAAAGAGCCAACAGGCTTTCTGCTGCCTGTTTGTCCATGTTTCCATGTTTCCTCCCCCTCCTCCTCTTCCTTCCCCTCCTCCTCCTCCTCCTCCTCCTCCTACATAGCACTACAACAAAACAACGTTCCCGAAGGCTGGAAGCAAGCGAACGTAGCACCGATCTACAAAAAGGGAGACAAAAGCGTGGCCTTAACCTACAGACCAATCAGCTTGACTTCAGTGGCGGGAAAAATTCTCGAAAAGATCATCAGAGACAAACTCGTTAAGTTCCTTGAAGACAACATCATTTCCGATGCTCAGCACGGTTTCAGGAGTAAGCGCTCATGCTTAACCAACTTACTGGATTCTTCCAAGGTATCTATGAAAACTGGGATAATTATATCCCCAGTGATGTTATATATCTAGACTTTCAAAAAGCCTTTGACAAAGTGCCACACGAAAGACTCCTCAAGAAACTTAAGTCGGCGGGGTTAGGCGACAATCTGACAGCGTGGATCCAAGACTGGCTCACTGGAAGAAAACTACGAGTTGTATTCAACGGACAGGCCTCCGAATGGCTCCCGGTCACAAGTGGAGTGCCACAGCGGTCAGTACTGGGACCCATACTCTTCATTATATATATCAACGACCTAGAACTAGGATTAAAATCCACTCTTTCAATATTTGCCGACGACACAAGGTGGGTGGGAAGGCCCACACGACAGCAGACTGCGAAATTATCCAGAGAGACCTCAACCAGATCACTCAGTGGTAAAAAAAATGGCAGATGTCCTTCAACACTACCAAATGTAAAGTACTGCATTTCGGATCCTGAAACAGCAAGAGGAAAGAGACCTCGGGGTCACCATCAGCAGTGACTTGAAACAAACAAAACACTGGAAGTCCGCCTTTAAGAAAGCCAATACAATGCTTGGGTTCATAGCGAGGAACTTCGAATACAAGACGCCGGGAGTTATGTTATCCTTGTATAATTCGCTGGTAAGGCCCCACCTGGAATACACCGTGCAATTCTGGTCTCCAACTTACAGGAAAGACATTGAATTACTTGAGAGAGTACAGCGCCGCGCCACGAAGATGATACCAAAGTATAATCATAACAAGTATGTTCACGCGCAGGAGAGGCGTGGCAAAGAGGTGACGTCATATAGTCTCGGTGAGTCCGAGGCATGGAGGTAGAATTGGTGGAGTCGACACTGCCGGCTAATCCCATTCATTGAGGTGAAGCAGCCGAACTGTCATTTTTAGGGCCGCAAGATGAGGGATACCCGGGTGAGAGCTCACGTCCACTACCTTAGTTGTTAACTCCAGACCCCATCTCATTCATTATCACGGTGGTGTTATTGAGAACTGTACATTTATTGTTGCGGTAGATCTGTTTCATAAATACGTGACCTGACAACACCAGGCAGCCTGGCCGAGCCCATTAAGGGGCAGCCTGACCTGACAACACCTGACACCTGGCAGGTGTCCTCAACCTTGCGGCCCCAAAGAGTGGCAGTTCGGCGGATTCAGTTTTTAGGGCTGATGTCGACTCACAAATTCTACCTCCATGGTCCGAGGACAGAAAACGGAGTAATTGATGGGTGACTTGTATTTTTTTTTTATTGTTGTTGTTGTTGTTCACTGTATACTACCTTTTCAGTCATTCTATTATTTCTTTATTAACTCCAAGTATACCATTCTTATTTAACAAAAAATCATAATTCCACGTTTGTGTTTATAATCGGATGTGCAGCCACCTACAGCACATTCATTAGGCATCCTGGCCACGTCAACTCTGCGCACCCGACCCCGTCTCGTTGCAGACCGACTTGCCTCCACGCAACGGACCCCGCCTTTGAAGACAACTTGACGTCATGCGCGGGCCCGACGAGATTTTCACGGGAAGTGACCAGACTTGTTATAATTAGATTTTGGATGATACCATCACTGAGGAGGAAGCCCTACGAAGAGCAACTCGAGCGACTCAACCTCTTCATGTTGGAAAAGAGGCGACTGCGGGGAGACGTGATACAAGTCTTTAAGTACCTGAACAAGCTCAGCAATGTTGATCACTATAAACACTTCACGCCACAAACTAACCCGAGGACAAGAAGCAACGGAAAAACAATTCAAGCAATGCGATGCAATACCGACATCGGCAGGAGTTATTTCTCGAATAGAGTTGTTCGTCATTGGAACAATTTTCCTGCAGAAGTGGTTAGCGCAGAGACAATCAACTCCTTCAAGAAACGCATTGATCGCCACTCTGCTGCATCGGGAGTGAACTGAATGTATCCAAGAGTAGGTACATGAGTGCTTTAAATCACTGAAAGCAGGCAGCCTTGTAATGAGCCAACAGGCTTTCTGCTGCCGGCTAGTCCATGTTTCCATGTTTCCTCCTCCTCCTCCTCCTCCTCCTCCTCCTCCTCCTCCTCCTCCTCCTCCTTCTTCTTCACCTCTTTCTCCAACTCCCCTTCGTCCTGCTCCTCCATCTCCTTTTTCTTCTCCTCTTCTTCTTCTTCTTCCTCCTCCTCCAATATCCACCTCGCTATGGCCTCCATTCTGAATTTTTCTTCTTTTCAACTCTGTTCTCCTCCTCATTACATCTCTCTCTCTCTCTCTCTCTCTCTCTCTCTCTCTCTCTCTCTCTCTCTCTCTCTCTCTCTCTCTCTCTCTCTCTCTCTCTCTCTCTCTCTCTCTCTCTCTCTCTCTCTCTCTCTCTAGATAGTGGAGTTATCTCTCTTTCCTCCCTCTGTTTCGCCATCCCAACTCTAATCTCTCTCTCTCTCTCTCTCTCTCTCTCTCTCTCTCTCTCTCTCTCTCTCTCTCTCTCTCTCTCTCTCTCTCTCTCTCTCTCTCTCTCTCTCTCTCTCTCTCTCTCTCTCTCTCTCTCGTGCTAGATAGTGGAGTTATCTCTCTCTCTCCTCTGTTTCTCTCTCTCTCTCTCTCTCTCTCTCTCTCTCTCTCTCTCTCTCTCTCTCTCTCTCTCTCTCTCTCTCTCTCTCTCTCTCTCTCTCTCTCTCTCTCTCTCTCTCTCTCTCTCTCTCTCTCTCTCTCTCTCTCTCTCTCTCTCTCTCTCTCTCTCTCTCTCTCTCTCTCTCTCTCTCTCTCTATATATATATATATATATATATATATATATATATATATATATATATATATATATATATATATATATATATATATATATATATATATATATATATATATATATATATATATATATATATATATATATATATATATATATATATGTGTGTGTGTGTGTGTGTGAAATAGTTTCGAGAAACACAACAGTCGAAAGTCCAAGGGCGGTCGCGGGCGAATTTTGTCGGTCAGTACTTCGCCTACCAGAGACTTTCCCGAACTCGAGGTAAAGATATAAGCCACTTTTAGCCCCATATTTTATCAAAATTATGTTATATGGCAGACAGTGTATAACTGATGGCAGACACACACCAAAGTATGGCAGAAATTCCATAATTAAGGCAGGCAGCGCAACTGTGGTGTGTTGTGTTGGGAGGAGCATATGACCCTGACCTGAACTGACAATGCACTGAGGCAACGGTGCCAAGTGTTGTACAATTTCTTTGTATTCACTCACAAATAGAGAATCATTCATAAAAGCCATATTTTTTTTTTTTTGAGAGAGAGAGAGAGAGAGAGAGAGACACAGGAGGTGAGTTGGAGACGTGACACAACTATGGTGATGATCACATCCCTTAACTTGTCGTTCTCTTCGCCCTCATATACCTGAACTCTCTCCGTAATGGCTGTTAGATTTTCCTGTGTGAAAACTGAGAGGAAATAGTCGTTCAACATTTGATTCATATCTTCTCCACTCTCAACGAGCTCACCTGTGTTTGTTTTCAACGGCCCAATTCTCTCCCTTGTTTTCGTTCTGTACAATTTAAAGAAGCCCTTGGGATCGCTTTTGGCCTCGTTGGCTACCCTAATCTCATAATTTCTTTTTGCTAGGCGGGTGTTATTCTTCACCGATCTGGCTAGTTTAACATACCTACCCCTGAGGTGGGTTTACCCGTTCTTTATTTTTCTATAAATTCCTCTCTTTAAGCCAATTTGATGCTTGAGCCTGCTGGTCATCCATTTAGGGTCGCTATTTTCCTTTCTACGTACTTGGTAAGGGATATGCTATCTCTGACCCTCTACTATACTTCGAACTCCCGCTAACTATGACCTTTACATTTCAGCCCGGAATCGTGCCAAATCTATTCTCCGACTTACCAAAACTTCTTTTATCAATAGAAAATGTCAACACCTTGCTTCTTCTAATTCTTCCCGTGACTTCTGGCATCTAGTCCAGTCCAGTAGTAGGCGTGGGATTGCCTTTGTAGCGGCTCCCACTTTTTTCTTATTCTTGATTCTTGATTTTTGTTGATTGGCGTTGTTGATTGGCGTTGTTGTCTTTTAGTTTTGTTCAGTTTTCTTTTTTCTAGCCAAAAATATCTCCTCCAATTTAACTTCTTCCTCTTTCCCTCCTCTCCTTAACCCTGACGGCAGCACTGCCGACCCATCTGTCTCTAAGGCTAAACTCTTCGCTCAAACTTTCTGTAAGAACTCCACCTTGGACGATTCTGGGCATATTCCTCCTACTCATCCCCTCTCTGACTCCTTTATGCCTGTTATTAAGATTCTTCCAAATGATGTTTTCTATGCCCTCTCTGGCCTCAACTCTCAGAGGGCTTATGGACCCGATGGAGTGCCTCCTTTTGTCCTTAAAAACTGTGCTTCCGTGCTGACACCCTGCCTGGTCAAACTCTTTCGTCTCTGCCTATCAACATCTACCTTTCCTTCCTGCTGGAAGTATGCCTTTATACAGCCTGTGCCTAAGAAGGGTGACCGTTCCAATCCCTCAAACTACCGCCCTATAGCTTTACTTTCCTGTCTATCTAAAGCTTTTGAATTAATCCTTAACCGGAAGATTCAAAAGCACCTTTCCACTTCTAACCTTCTATCTGATCGCCAGTATGGGTTCCGCAAGGGGCGTTCTACTGGCGATCTTCTTGCTCTCTTAACTGACTCTTGGTCATCCTCTCTTAGCCGTTTCGGTGAAACTTTCTCTGTTGCGCTAGACATATCGAAAGCCTTCGATAGAGTCTGGCACAAGTCTTTGCTTTCTAAACTGCCCTCTTTCGGATTCTATCCCTCTCTCTGTTCCTTTATCTCCAGTTTCCTTTCCGGCCGTTTTATCTCTGCGGTGGTAGACGATCACTGTTCTTCCCCTAAACCTATCAACAGTGGTGTTCCACAGGGCTCTGTCCTATCACCCACTCTCTTCCTGTTATTCATCAATGATCTTCTTTCCATAACAAACTGTCCTGTCCACTCATACGCCGACGACTCCACTCTGCATTATTCAACTTCTTTCAATAGAAGACCATCGCAACAGGAAGTACACGACTCCAGACTGGAGGCTGCAGAACCCTTAATCTCAGACCTTGCTATCATTTCCGATTGGGGCAGAAGGAACCTTGTGTCCTTCAATGCCTCAAAAACTGAACTTCTCCACCTATCAACTCGACACAATCTTCCAAACACCTATCCCCTATTCTTCGACAACACTCAGCTATCACCATCTTCAACACTAAACATCCTCGGTCTATCCTTAACTCAAAATCTCAACTAGAAACTTCACATCTCTCTCGCTAAATCAGCTTCCTCGAGGTTGGGCGTTCTGTATCGTCTCCGCCAGTTCTTCTCCCCCGCGCAGTTGCTATCCATATACTGGGGCCTTGTCCGCCCTCGTGTGGAGTATGCATCTCACGTGTGGGGGGCTCCACTCACACAGCTCTTCTGGACAGAATGGAGTCTAAGGCTCTTCGTCTCATCAGCTCTCCTCCTCCTACTGATAGTCTTCTACCTCTTAAATTCCGTCGCGATGTTCCCTCTCTTTCTATCTTCTATCGATATGTCCACGCTGACTGCTCTTCTGAACTTGCTAACTGCATGCCTCCCCCCCTCCCGCGGCCCCGCTGCACACGACTTTTTACTCATGCTCATCCCTATACTGTCCAAACCCCTTACGCAAGAGTTAACCAGCATCTTCACTCTTTCATCCCTCACGCTGGTAAACTCTGGAACAATCTTCCTTCATCTGTATTTCCTCCTGCCTACGACTTGAACTCTTTCAAGAGAAGGGTATCAGGACACCTCTCCTCCCGAAATTGACCTCTCTTTCGGCCACCTCTTATGATTCTTTTTTAAGAGCAGCGAGTAGCGGCCTTTTTTTTTTATTGTTTCCTTTTTTTGTGCTCTTTGTTGTAAAAAAAAAAAAAAAAAAAAACTATTACTCTAACTATATTATTGTAGGTCATTTCTACATGGTTCCCATGCCCTTCAGGTTCCAGCCCTGAGATCCGGCGCTCAGCTAGCCTCCTCAATGTGTCTTCTGACCCCCTCGTAATCGGCTCTTCTGAAGTCTGGCACCAGCACAGAGTTGGGTTCACGGGTTACCGCCCAGTCTAAGAGGGAGAGAGAGGGGGAGAGAGAGGGAGAAGGAAGCGAAGAAAAATGGACAGCGCAAAGAAGAGAGAGAGAGAGAAACAGCTGTCAGGTGAGGTAGTGTATGACCAGCCTGTTTGGTATAGTTTGGGGGAAGAGGAGGGGAGAAGGGGGGTTAAACCGTCACAAGCATCGACCTCACAAACATAGGAAACGGAAAAGATAAAAAGAGAAAGAACACTATCAATACGAGATGGTGTAGATGATGTAGTAAGATCGTTAAGAAAGAGAAAAAGAATAGCAAGATATGTAAGAGGAAAAGGAGAGGGAAGAGAGAAGGAGGGAGGAGCAGGAAGAGAGAAGAAGAAAGAAAAGTGGAGGAGGATTCTTAAACATTTCGGGGTTTAGGTTCATAGCCAGTATTCTTAAGTCTCGGCACCTCATTTCCCCTGTTTGAAAAGCCTCTCGTCGAAGTTGCTGGGGCTTCCATGAACTGTTATGCCATCCTATTGATAGTTTTACATAGCCTCTACACCATGAAGGAGAAAACACCCATGAAAACCAGGTTGATTTTAATTCCAATTGACGAATCCGTATTTTTTAACATATCGGCACCTCAGTTTGCCTGTTTGAAAAGACACTCGTAGAAGTTGCTGGGGTTTTTATCAGGGGTGTGAAGTCGGAGTTAAAATTTTCCGACTCCGACTCCGACTCCGGGAAATTTTAAAGCTGCGACTCCGACTCCGGCCCCCATGCCCCTACCCCTCTATTGCAATTTTTTTCTTCTTTTTTTTAGATGCTGCCTGTAGCGCCGGTAGACTCTCTTGAGGTCCTTTTTCTTACATGTATTTACATCCAAATTACGTGTACTCTATATAGACAACATCTAGATAATGTAAAAGAAAAAAAGCTTCACAACTACATTACACGATAACTGACTACGTTAAGGAGTCGGAGTCGGGGGTATTTTTACCGACTCCAACTCCGACTCCGACTCCGGCCAAAAGTACCCGACTCCACCGACTCCGACACAGACTCCACACCCCTGGTTTTCATGGACTGATATGCAATCCTAGTGATAGTCATGTTATAGTAGGATATTATAGTTTTCACTCAGTTCCTCTTCGGTACGGCAACCGACGAGGACGTGCGCGATTTGCGGGACCACTACGCTCATGTACTTTCCTTTGCTGCTCGAAATCGCAGGGTGATCAACGCCAATTGTAGAAAACTTGCGCGGTTGCATACTCACATTGAGGAACTGCTAGAGCAAACAAATAAGATGGTAGAAGTTATCAACATAGTTGTCAAGCAGATCGACCAGGTGAATCAGTTTCTCCTCCTAGATCAGGCCTTGCATGTATTGGAAAACGTCATTAACTCTGTCGCTACGGCAAATCAGCAGGTTATTAGCAACATGGTTGATGCAGCGGACGGTAGAGTCATACCTGCCTTGTTCCCTCTACACGATTTGAGAACGACTGTCCATCTCGGGTATCAAAATTATAGCCTCACACCTTTATTCAACCCAGACATGAGTCAATATTTTTACCCCTTGATTGAGTCCAGCCTCACCCCCGATGCCATAATCATTCATGTTCCATTTCAGACGGCGGACGTGTTTGAGGCACACGAAATTGTCCCGTTCCCTTTTCAGCTAAGGACAATGTGTTAGCCCTGGACACGTCCCCGTCTCTTGTTCTAATCGCGAAGGATTTCGCTCTGTATTCAACGGGTAGCTACTCACTCTTGCAATATTCCAAGGAGACGGTCTTCAGGCGATTCTATTGCTCTACGTCTCTCTTTGCCTTCCTACCAGTTCGGGGAGGGGTATGCGAGATCGCCCTCACCCGCCTGAACGCGTCTGACGCTCTTTCCCTGTGCCCTTACAAGCAGCTACCACCAACACTTGTTTTCCATAAGAATTTTCAGGGTCTGCATTATTTCTATTTCCCTCAGTCCTTCTATGTATCAGTCATCTGCCCGGAGGGTACCACTTATCAACGGGTTACTGGTCACTATGCCATAGCGGAAGCATGCTATATCCGCTCCACTAACATAACAACGTACCCGTCCCGGATCCGTCTGGTTTTCACGGCCAATAGTTCCCATCGAGTGTTTCCTCTACGGTCTCTCGATAACATTCACTTCTCCAGCATCTCTTATGTGACTAATTCCCTTAATTCATTGTCATTCGCAAACAAAACAGAGCTTGCGGAAACCCTGGAGGAAACGCTGCCTGAATACATGCATCTCCCCTACTTGTACCCTGGATTTTTTGTACCAATGTTTCTGATGTTCGTCAGTCTCGTCGTCATGTGCTACCTTATTAGGAGGAACTCTGTCCTGCACGATTATTTGGTTGTGCAGACACGGCGACTGGATGCAGGGAGGCCACTGGCAAGATAGTTTTTCCTTTTCTCAAGCACGTCAAATGACAGAAACCTGGCATTCCCCTGCTCCTATACTTAACATTGTACTATGTTTCACTACTGTATTTTTTTTTAGGAGCTAGATGAACGTTTCATTGTCTGTAACTATGCCAGTTGATAGCTTCTTATACATGTGTCCTTATATTTATCTTTTGAGAGATTTCTTATGTTTCATGTCACACACGTTGTGTTTTACCTCTCACTATTTATATTATTACTACACAAATGTTCTTACATAGCCAGTGTTTTATTGCAATTGTATCATATCAGTGTTTTATTGCAATTGTATCTGCTTAACAAACTCCCACTATATATGTTAGTGGTAACTAGACTGCTAGTTAGATTTTTGTATATCGCGAGGTCGCGATCACTGGTAGGTGACCGAGCAGTGTTATAGTAGGATATCAATTTATTATTATTATTATTATTATTATTATTATTATTATTATTATTATTATTATTATTATTTAGTATCACCACGAATTAGGCATACAATTGTCAATGGAAAAACCCACGACAGATAGATCACGCCACCTTATATGAATGTCATCCGTCAGTGTTTACCGTCTCAGTTTTATATACAAAGCATTTCATCGTGCGTAGAGGTCACCTTGACATAGGTGACCAATTGTAACAATGATTTTCCAACCTGTAACTCGTCACTCCTTCACGCAGGGGCGGGCATCATTCATCGCACAGGAACCCTAGACCAAACCATCAGCGAAAAACTGCCTTTTGCCATGTCCACGGAAATTGTTTTCATGATTCCGACAGTTGTTATGCAATACAAAAGGCCAAGGAGGAACAGAAGAACAATTCCTCGGCGGACAGTAAACCACACTCCTCTTCTTCTCAGAATAAAAAGGCATGACTGCATGACAGCCCCAAGGCGTACATCCAAGAATCCAATGCGGACGATACTAATTGGGAGCAACTTGACTCCGTCATTGCCGCTTTGGGACGGACAAGCATAATTGCCCTCCCTTGCAAGGTGGGCAAAATTTCACTCACCTTAGCGATAGACACAGGTGCGACAGTCAATGTAATCTCAGACTCCTTCACGAGAGTCCGACTGACACACAACGGCAGTCGCTCTCGCTCCGACGCTCCTTGTACATATAGGCTAAGAATATATTCGCCTTAAGGAAGCTGAAGTCTTAATCAACGCCCTTTAAACGCCCCCCCGGTACACCGTTACAGTCATACATAGCTTCTGCACCGTGAACGAGAAAACACTCATGAAAACCCGGTTAATTCTAATTCTAATCGATGAGATTGAAGGCCGAATTTTTAACATATTGGCACCGCAGTTCGCCTGTTTGAAAATACTCTCGTAGATGTTGTTGGGGTGTTCATGGACTGTTATGCGATCCTAGTGATAGTTGTACTCCACATCTGCATCTTCAGCGGGGAAATTACCCACGAAAATCCGGTTAATCTTTTCATCTTCATTTTCATCTTCATCTTCATCTTCATCTTCTGACTTTTCATCTCCATCTTCATCTTCATCTTCTGACTTTTCATCTTCATCTTCATCTTCATCTTCTGACTTTTCATCTTCATCTTCATCTTCTGACTTTTCTTCATCTTCTGACTTTTCTTCTTCATCTTCAACGGGAAAATCACGCACGAAAATCCGGTTAAACTTTTCATCTTCATCTTCTGACTTTTCATCTTCATCGTCATCTTTATTTTCATCCTCTGACTTTTCATCTTCATCTTTATCTTCATCTTCTGATTTTCTTCATCTTCAACGGGAAAATCACCCACGAAAACCAGGTTAATCTTTTCTTCTTCATCTTCTGACTTTTCATCTTCATCTTCATCTTCATCTTCTGACTTTTCATCTTCCTCTTCATCTTCATCTTCTGACTTTTCATCTTCCTCTTCATCTTCATCTTCATCTTCTGACTTTTCATCTTCATCTTCATCTTCTGACTTTTCTTCTTCATCTTCATCTGACTTTTCTTCATATTCTGACTCTTCTTCTTCATCTTCAACGGGAAAATCACCCACGTAAACCCAGTTAATCTTTTCTGTGGCCTTGGGAAATAGTCATCGTGGGAGACCGATACGTTTAAGGACATGAACGTATATTTTTGGAGCCTTCGTCCATCTATTTCAAAAGGCTCACGCAAAAGCTAGTCGCAGAAGTTAGCCGCAGAAGTTAGTCGCAGAAGTTAGTCGCAGAAGTTAGCCGCAGTAGTCGCAGAAGTTAGTCCCAGAAGTTAACCGCAGAAGTTAGTCGCAGAAGTTAGCCGCAGTAGTCGCAGAAGTTAGTCGCAGAAGTTAGTCGCAGAAGTTAGTCGCAGAAGCTAGTCGCAGAAGTTAGCCGCAGTAGTCGCAGAAGTTAACCGCAGAAGTTATAGTCGCAGAAGATAGTCGCAGAAGTTAGCTGCAGAAGTTAGTCGCAGAAGTTAGTCGCAGGTTAGTCGCAGAAATTAGTAGCAGGTTAGTCGCAGAAGTTAGCCTTAGTCCATCTATTTCAAAAGCCTCACGCAGAAGTTGTCGTGGGGCGGTTAGTCTTTTCTGTGGCCCTATACGTTGAGGAAGAGTATGGGCGTGTATTTTTGGAGCTTGAGTCCATATATATCACAAGACTCACGCAGAAGTAAGTTGTCGTGGGGCGCTTAGTCTTCTCTGTTGCCCGATACGTTGAGGAAAAGTATGGGCGTGTTTTTGTGGAGCTTGAGTCCATATATTTCAAAAGACACACACAGAAGCTCTCGTGGGGCGGTTAGTCTTCTCTGTGGCCCGATACGTTGAGGAAGAGTATGGGCGTGTATTTTTGGAGCTTGAATCCATATATATCAAAAGACACACGCAAAAGTTGTGGTGGGGCAGTTAATCTTCTCTGTGGCGCGATATGTTTAGAAAGAGTATTGGCGTGTATTTTTGGAGCCGAAGTAAGTTGTCGTGGGGGTTACCGTGGGTGGTTACGTGAGCCTGGCGGTATAGTTTTGCAAGGCTTCCGCGCTGTGAACGGGGAAAGCACTTATAGCAACCCGACGTAGCTCCTCTTTGCCCTTGAAAAATAGGAGTAACAAGAATCCGGAACGCTACTACTATTATTTCTACTATAAAGTGTTAAGTATAAGAAACAACAGCTATATATCTCCGTGCGTGTGTGTGTGTGTGTGTGTGTGTGTGTGCCACCCTCCGCACGTAGTACATAACTTACAAGGTTCTCTTCGCGCGTTTCAATCGGTTCTTTGTTTCTTTCTATTTTATTTGACAAGCTCCGCCACCATCTCTCTCTCTCTCTCTCTCTCTCTCTCTCTCTCTCTCTCTCTCTCTCTCTCTCTCTCTCTCTCTCTCTCTCTCTCTCTCTCTCTCTCTCTCTCTCTCTCTCTGTATCGTTATCACATCTAATCTTTCACTCTCCCTTCGTCTGTCTCCCTTTTAGAGTTTATTTGTCCATTTATCACATTCTTCCACTTAATCTTTTCTTCTTCCTCCTCCTTCTTCTCCTCCTCTTCTTCTTCCTCCTCCTATTCCTCCTCCAGTTAATCTTCTTCGTTCTCCTCCTCTTCCCATCTCTTCTTCCTCCTTTTTCTATTTCTCTTCTTCCTCCTCCCTTTTCTTCTCTTCCTCCTCCATTTATCATCTCTTTTCCCTCTTCATTTCGTCTCCTCTTCCCAAGCCTTTTCTCCTCCATTTTTCCTCTTTTCTCATCTGCTTTCCTCCTTCAGTTTCCTTTATTTCCCGCTTTCATTTCTCCTATCTTTTTTTTCCTTTTCCTTCTTTTTTATCTCATCTTCCCTTTCTTCTTATTTTCCCTCTCCTATTTCTCCTTTTCCTTCTCCTCCTCCTCCTCCTCTCTCCAATTCTTCCTTTCAGTTATAGTATTGTTCTTCGTCTATGTTCCTCCTCCTCCTCCTCCTCCTCCTCCTCCTCCTCTACCTCTTCCTCTTTTTGCTTTCACTCCTCTTCTCATCTTTTCCTCCTTTTTTCTTTAATTTTCTCTTCATCCTTTCCCTCCATTTTTTCTTCTCCTGTTCCTTCGCCATCATTTTATTTTATTTTCTTCTTCCTCCTACTTTTTCTTTTCCTTCCTCTTCCTCTTTCATTATTTTCTCCTCCTTTTCCTTTTTCTACTTTTCCTTTTCCTCTTCCTTCTTCTACCAAATCTTCCTTCTGTTTGTTTCCTCTACCTTTGCTCGTCCTCCTCCTCCTCCTCCTCCTCCTCCTCCTCCTCATTCTGTTCTTCCTCCTCCTCCTCCTCCCCCTTTTTTTCCTTATTTTTTCCCTATTATTCTTATTTATTTTTTTCTTATTTTTTCTTTACCA
This sequence comes from Eriocheir sinensis, assembly GCF_024679095.1. Classification (NCBI taxonomy): domain Eukaryota; kingdom Metazoa; phylum Arthropoda; class Malacostraca; order Decapoda; family Varunidae; genus Eriocheir; species Eriocheir sinensis. Next base: position 3,798,694 of record NC_066516.1, read on the forward strand.
TGAAAAATTTCCGTCTTAATTTTTTCCATCTCACAATCCACTTTCTTCCCCTGATCAAAAGAGCGAGTTAAGTCTCTCTCTCTCTCTCTCTCTCTCTCTCTCTCTCTCTCTCTCTCTCTCTCTCTCTCTCTCTCTCTCTCTCTCTCTCTCTCTCTCTCTCTCTCTCTCTCTCTCTCTCTCTCTTTTATGTCTTTGTTCCATTTCTTTTCTAATTTCGTCATATTTTTAATTTTATTTTCTTATTTTCTTTTCTTTTTCTTAACTGGACTTCTCATAATAATTTTAGCACACACACACACACACACACACACACACACACACACACACACACACACACACACAGTCACACAACCACAAGCAAACATACATATGAACACACACACTCAAGACAAATTCTCTTTCTACCTTTACACACACACACACACACACACACATGAGCTACGGGCGCCTTGAATCACCTAAACAGCTTCGAGCGAGTTGGTTCCATTTAGTCTCGATGCTTCAGACCCCAAGACCGAGGCCATTACGTGTGTGTGTGTGTGTGTGTGTGTGTGTGTGTGTGTGTGTGTAAAAAGAGAAAAAAAATGAGTCGTGTGTGTGTGTGTGTGTGTGTGTGTGTGTGTGTGTTTATTTTCATGTGTTTTGTGTTCATTTTTATTTCTTATTATTATTTATTTTTGTGGGTGTGTTTAGTACCAAGGGAGGAAACAATGGAGAGATCGTATAACAAAACCTTAGAAATAATTATGTGATCGTGAAGTTGAGGTTTTGTGCCAAAACTGTGCGTGGTCTCAGTGCATTTTACCGTTACTTGCGAAGAAGTAGATTTACCACATATACTCAGTCCTGAATTTTGTTCGTTATGCTAGGTTAGACTAGCTTAGGTTTTTGGCAGTGGATGATAAGAATAATGAGAGAATAAGAATAGCATGAAGTTGAGAGGGGAAAAAAGTCTAACCTAGCATAACGAACACAATTCAGGACTGAGTATATGTGGTAAATCTACTTCTTCGCAAGTAACGGTAAAATGCACTGAGACCACGCACAGTTTTGGCACAAGACCTCAACTTCACGATCACATAATTATTTCTAAGGTTTTGTTATACGATCTCTATTGCATAGTGAATAGTACTCCAGCCTTATAATATATTGATTTTAACTTATTTTTGCCTAATATAACCTAATTTTACCTCACATATATTATTCTGAAATACTTTAATCTAGATGCAGAACAAGATCGTTGTTCTGAGGAACTTTAATACTGTTTTTGGAATTACTCTCATGTTTCGTTCCTTAATGCGTTCTCTCTCTCTCTCTCTCTCTCTCTCTCTCTCTCTCTCTCTCTCTCTCTCTCTCTCTCTCTCTCTCTCTCTCTCTCTCTCTCTCTCTAATTATCTTAAGCCCGTTCGTCTTGTCAGTTCTCTCCCTGTTTCTCCCTCCACATTCTCTCTCTCTCTCTCTCTCTCTCTCTCTCTCTCTCTCTCTCTCTCTCTCTCTCTCTCTCTCTCTCTCTCTCTCTCTCTCTCTGGAGGGGAGAGAGAGGGGAATATCGATACGATATTTTACCAGTCATCATTAGAAAAAGAATTTAATATTATTCTCTCTCTCTCTCTCTCTCTCTCTCTCTCTCTCTCTCTCTCTCTCTCTCTCTCTCTCTCTCTCTCTCTCTCTCTCTCTCTCTCTCTCTCTCTGGTTCATGTTTTTGTTTTTCGCTTCGTCTTTCAACTTGTTTTTCTTCCATTTTCCTTTCATGAGAGAGAAAGGAAAAATACGTTTGTGTGTGTGTGTGTGTGTGTGTGTGTGTGTGTGTGTGTGTGTGTGTGTCAACGCAGGCAGATTTTTTTGTGTGTGTGAACGCAGGCAGGCATGTGATTTTTGTGTGTGAACGCGTGTGTGTGTGTGTGTGTGTGTGTGTGTGTGTGTGTGTGTGTGTGTCAACGCAGGCAGATTTTTTTGTGTGTGTGAACGCAGGCAGGCATGTGATTTTTGTGTGTGAACGCGTGTGTGTGTGTGTGTGTGTGTGTGTGTGTGTGTGTGAGAGAGAGAGAGAGAGAGAGAAAATACTTCAACTCGGACTGCCAGAGCTAACGGAAAAACTGTTATGTAGCTTCCTTGATCAGCGCTCAGCTTCCATTCGAGTTAAGTCAGCAATATCCTCCCCGTTCCCCCTGCACAGCGGCGTGCCACAGGGCAGCGTGTTATCACCAACGCTCTTCATCACCTACACCTCTGACATGCCCCGGTCTGATAACAGAAGCTGTATGGATATATATTATGCTGACGACGCGACACAAATAGTGACCTCCAACGGTACCCTAGACCGCCATGACGCCCTGGTCGTGCGGGAGGCGAACAGACTCAACACATTTGAAAAAAAATGGAAGATCAAAACAAACATAGACAAGTTCGCTGTGGTCGCACTCGGCAGGAAAAAAAAAATGACATACAAATACAGGGCAACACCATCTCCCACCAAAAACAATGCCAGATATTAGGCCACACAGTGACATCCACCGGCCTGATCGTTAAACACGTCAACGACAAAACCATGAAAGTTAAAACAGCCCTCACATCACTAAACAGATTCTGGCACTTTACAGAGCGGCTCAAACTGTATCTGGTAAAGACTAAGATACTTCCTATACTAGGCTACTCACCCACCCCGACACACATAGCTTCCCACACCAAGATGTTATAGCTTCAGAGGCTGCAGAACAAAGCGCTGAGATTTGCCACCGGACAGAAATACCCGTACACGGAAAACACAGCAGCACAACACCGCAGACTCGGAGTACAACTAGTCAGCACAAGGCTACGGGAGGCGGCCGGAAAGATATGGGAGAAACTAGACCAGCAAGACGACGTGAACTACACCCACGTCAAGGAGCTTGGCGGCAGCACGAACTTGGTCCGCCCCTGGTTTCCGCGCAGCTTGAAGTCACTACGAGAACAACCGCCCACACATCACTTCACACAAGTGACGCCATAGCTTAGCTTAGCTCCCTATACACAAACAATCCAAACACACACACCCCCAGCAGGCCGGGGGTATACAAATAAGGTGCCCGATAAACAATAACTACACCAGAACAACTAACGAACCTACACCATACAACTGTACACTCCTACTGTCTTTCCTATTCCCCACCTGTACCTCACCACTAACCCACTTCCTCTTCGTACTATACCCTTGATTAAAAAAAAAAGAGAGAGAGAGATGTGTGCGCATGTGTGATTGTGCAAGTGTCGTAAACATGCGTTCAATCTGTAAATCACTCATGGTGTGATCACAAGCTGGACTCGTCAACGGCCACCAAAACCCTCTGAAGAAAGTTTTAGGGCTTATTATTAATTAACCGATACATGGGCATAGGTGGAACCCCCTCCCCTCCTCATCTCCATCCTTCTTATGCTCTTAACGCAAATGGGAACTGTAACCTCCCCTTGTCAGCGGATAAACCTTTCAGTCTGAGGATAACGGAGCAAGAGATAATAGGGCCCCTTCACACTGTGCCGACTCTGGACCACGACGACCCAGCGACTTTTAGACCCCCTTCAAACTGTGCCGACTCAGCTTCCGGCGATCATTTCTAGACCTCTTTCCTACCATGTGCGACCCTTTCACATTAAAATTTCACACCCTGAACTCGTGCAGCCTGAGTCGCTGGGTTATCCTGGTCCAGAGTCGGCACAGTGTAAACGGGGTACGGTGGTATAAGAACACCAGCAGTAATAATAATAATAATAATAATAATAATAATAATAATAATAATAATAATGATAATAATAGTGATAATAATGATAATAATAATGATAATAATAATAACAGTAATAGTAATAATAATGATGATATACTTGTATTGCGGTGGATATGTTATGGAATGGAGTAGCAATTGTACGGTCTGGCAACACAGCCCAGTAAGTCACTCCCGCCACACACACACACAAACACACACACACACACACAACCGATTATGTAAAATATTTTAAATTGTCGAACCCTTTCTCTCTCTCTCTCTCTCTCTCTCTCTCTCTCTCTCTCTCTCTCTCTCTCTCTCTCTCTCTCTCTCTCTCTCTCTCTCTCTCTCTGCAATTAGAACAAGCTAGCAAATTTTTCTGATAAACAATGGGTTCAGTATTATACAATTACGGATATTAGTGGTGGTGGTGGTGGTAATGGTGGTAGTAGTGGCGGTGGTGGTGGTGGTGATGGTGGTGGTGATGGTTGTGGTGGTGGTGATGGTGGTGGTGATGGTTGTGGTGGTGGTGATGGTGGTAGTGGTGGTGATGTGGGAGGGGTCGGGGTGGTAGTGGTGGTGGTGGTGAAGGTGGTGTGGTGGTGGTGGTGGTGGTGATAATGGTGGTGGTGATGGTGGTGTGGTGGTGGTGGTGGTGGTGATAATGGTGGTGGTGATGGTGGTGATAGCTATCTGTCCTGGTGATGTTATAGTGTTGATGGTGTTGTTGATCTTATGGTTGATGATGATGGTGGTGGTGATGGTGGTGATGGTGGTGGTGGAGGAATTGATAATGGTGGTGTTTATGGTGGTGTTAGCGGTGGTAAATTGATCATTTCCCTTCATGCAAAACACACCCTCATTAATTAGTGTGTGTGTGTGTTTGGGGGTGGGTGGATGTGGGCGCGCGCGCTTTTCTGTTTTTATGTTTACTCATTTCCTCCTCCTCATCTCTCAAACTATTTCTTTGCTCCACCTGCTCCTCCTCCTCCTTCTCCTCCTCCTCTTCAAGTACCTTAACAAGTTCAGCAACGTCGATCACTCCAATCTCTTCACGCTACAAACTAACTCGAGAACAAGAAACAGCGGTAAAACAATTCAAGCGACGCGATGCATTACGGATATTGGCAGGAGTTATTTCTCGAACGGAATCGTCCGCCACTGGAACAGCCTTCCTGCAGGAGTGGTTAGTACGGAAACGATCAACTCCTTTAAGAATCGCATTGACCGTCACTTTGCCGCGACAGGAGTGAACTGAACTTGGCTAAGAGTACGTACAAAAGTGCTTTGATCTTCACAAGTCACTCCTGTAGCTGACGGATTGATTAAATCGCTGAAAGCAGGCAGCCTAGCAATGAACCAACAGGTTTTATGCTGCCTGCTCGTCCATGTTTCTCATCCTCTTTCTAACTCTCACCCTCCTACACTCAACCCATTTTTCTCCTCCATCTGGTCCTCCTTCCTTAACCCTCCATTCTCGTCCTCCAATACATTTCTCTCCTCCACTTGCTCCTCCTCCTCCTCCTCCTCCTCCTCTTACTTATTCTCCTCCTCTTCCTCTTACTCTTTTCCTCCTCTCTCAACCCATTTTTCTCCTCCACCTGCACCTCCTTCCTGAACCCCCTCCTCCTACTCCTCCTCCTCCTCCTCCTCCTCCGCGTGAAGCATGTCCCCCATCGGATCATTCTCTCTCCTGTCCAATACTCTCCACTTGATAGCCATTCAAATTACTGGAGAGAGAGAGAGAGAGAGAGAGAGAGAGAGAGAGAGAGAGAGAAGGGTATTAATGCTTCCAGATATTCTTTTCCTCTCAACTTTCTCTTCCTCTCTCTCCTATTCCCTCTTTCTTCTTTCTCCCTCTCTCTCTGTTTCTCTCCATCTTTTTACTTTCACTTTTCCTCCACATTTTTTCTTCCTTTCCACATGTTGCTTTCCTGTCTTTTTTCTTTTTCCTCCCTCCCTCCGTTCCTCCCTTTTTCCCTCCCTTCTCTCCATTTATTCATTCCTTTTTTCCTTCCCTTCTCTCCTTTCATACCTCCCTCCAATCCTCCCTTCCTTTTTTTCTCTCCTACCGCCTTCATTTCTCTCTCTCTCTCTCTCTCTCTCTCTCTCTCTCTCTCTCTCTCTCTCTCTCTCTCTCTCTCTCTCTCTCTCTCTCTCTCTCTCTCTCTCTCTCTCTCTCTCTCTCTCTCTCTCTCTCTCTCTCTCTCTCTCTCTCTTTTCGGAAAACTTTTTACCGTCTTTATAATTTCTTCGCAAAGTCTCTCTCTCACTTACCTTTCAGCTGATTATCTCTCTCTCTCTCTCTCTCTCTCTCTCTCTCTCTCTCTCTCTCTCTCTCTCTCTCTCTCTCTCTCTCTCTCTCTCTCTCTCTCTCTCTCTCTCTCTCTCTCTCTCTCTCTCTCTCTCTCTCTCTCTCTCTCTCCTTCCATCCTTCCTTCCCTTTCCCTTCTATCCGTCAATTCCCTCCTTTTCCCCCCTCCTCCTCCTTCCTTTCACTTTCTCTCTCTCTCTCTTTCTTTCTCCCAACTTTTATTTCTCCTCCTCCCTCCCTTATCTTTTTATCCCTCCTTACAACTTCCTTCCCTTCCTCCCTTACATTCTTTCCGTCAGTCTACTCCCTCCTCCTTTCTCTCTTTCATTCTTTTCCACCCTCATTTATTCCTCTCCTTCTCTTCCTCACTCTTATTGCAACTTCTTTCCTTCCTTCCATCCCTTCAGTTCCCTTCCCTTTCTTTTATCAATCCCCTCGCTCCCCCTCCCCCTTACCCTTTCTCTCTCTCTCTCTCTCTCTCTCTCTCTCTCTCTCTCTCTCTCTCTCTCTCTCTCTCTCTCTCTCTCTCTCTCTCTCTCTCTCTCTCTCTCTCTCTCTCTTTCCTTCTTTCTCCTATTCCCATTCTTCTTTCCATCACATTCATTTGTTTCCCTTTTTCCCTTCCATCTCATCCTTGCAACTTTCCTACCTTCCCTTTTTTCATTAGTCAGTCTCCCCCCTTTCCTCTTCCCTCCCCTTTCTCCTTTTTCTCTCTTTAGCTCTTCCTTTCCTTCTTTTTATTAATTACCCCTTCCTTTCTCCTTCCCCTTTTCTCTCTTTTTATTTCTCTTACTCTCCTTCCCTTCCCTTCTTATAACGTCTTCCCCTCTCTTTCCTCCTCCTCTTTTCGTCCATCTCTTTCTCCTCATTCCATCTCATCCTCCTCCTCCTCCCTTACCCCTCCCACTTCCCTCCCTTGCTCCCACTCTTCTATAAGCCCCTCCGTTTCCTTCCCTTCTTTTAGTCAATCCCCTTCCTCCTTCCCTCCCTTAGGCCAGGTGTGCGCGGCGTGTCCCGGGGCGTAATTAGAGACAGGTAGGGAGCGGCGCACAATGGGAGGTGCCACTCACGGGGAACGGAGGCACTTACTCACGGCGGGGTGGGGTGGGGGTGATGTTAAAGAAGGAGAATAATAGTAGGGGAGGAGGAGAAAGAGGAGGATGGGGAAGAAGGAGGGATATTTAAGGAAAAGGACGAGAAAGAGGAGGAGGAGCAGCAGGAGGAGGAGGCGGACGACGAGTAGGAGAGGAGATGGGAGGTAGAGGGTGTTAAAAAAGAAGGAGGAGGAGGAGGAGGGATGTTTAAGAAGTATCACACTACTGCAGCCTATTATTACCAGATTTAGACCTATCAATTTCCAGAATACCAAATGCCTTATTGCCAATACTAAACGGGTTAGTCATTACTAGATTTGTACCTGGTGATGGAAAGTGCCAGTTGACAACCCTCGCATTGTGTGTTGGACTGTCCCAAGGAGAACGGGAAACGGACGTGTCAAATTGCTAACGTGTATATCACCCATTTCGCCTCAACACGTAAATCATTTTTATTATAATCCTCTGCACCGATTATAACATGTTGGTAACCATTGTACAGTAAGGAGAGAGAGAGAGAGAGAGAGAGAGAGAGAGAGAGAGAGAGAGAGAGAGAGAGAGAGAGAGAGAGAGAGAGAGATTGTCAGTAGTATAGGGCTAGGCCAGAAGGAGGGAGAGAGAGGGGACATGTATAGTAGGAGAGAGAGAGAGAGAGAGAGAGAGAGAGAGAGAGAGAGAGAGAGGTTGTTACCTTAATGAGTAAATGGATTTCAGGTACACAAAGGTGAGAGAGAGAGAGAGAGAGAGAGAGAGAAAGATTAATCTAATGAAGTGGAGAGAGAGAAGGGAGAGAATGATACAGAGAAAGAAAGGGGAAGAGAGAGGGAGAAAGAAGGAAAAAGAGAAAACTAAAGAAATAACGAATAAAGAAAGAGGGAGAAAGAGGAAAAGAAGACTAAAAGAGGAAAAAGGAAGAGGGAGAGAGAAAAAAAGGGACAATGGAAAAAAAAAGTAGAGAGTTAGGAGGGAGAGGAAAAAAGGAGGAGGAAGAAGAGAAAGACAAAAATAGAAAAAAAAGAAGAAAAGGTATAAAGAGAGAGAAATTAAAATAATATAGAGAAATGAAAAATAGTTAGGAAAAGAAGAGAAGAAAAAGAGAAGAAGAGAAATATATCAAGATAGAAATGGAGAGAGGAAAAGTGTGTGTGTGTGTGTGTGTGTGTGTGTGTGTGTGTGTGTGTGTGTGTGTGTGTGTGTGTGTGTGTGTGTGTGTGTTCGCATTATATATTCAAGACAACAGCCATTCTATTTTCTTTTTCTTTCATCAAATTTATCTTCTCTTCGCTTCATGCTAAGAGAGAGAGAGAGAGAGAGGATTGGTTGGTTTGGCTTTGCTGTGTTTTGCAACTTCTGTTAATGCATTCTCTCTCTCTCTCTCTCTCTCTCTCTCTCTCTCTCTCTCTCTCTCTCTCTCTCTCTCACTCTCTCTCTCTCTCTCTCTCTCCCCGCTGTACCCAGGCATCGTAAAAATAGCTTCCTTTTTTTTCCTTTCTCCTCTTCATTCATTCAGTTTCTCTCTCTCTCTCTCTCTCTCTCTCTCTCTCTCTCTCTCTCTCTCTCTCTCTCTCTCTCTCTCTCTCTCTCTCTCTCTCTCTCTCTCTCTCTCTCTCTCTCTCTCAATAAAATTACCATTCATTTTCTACCTCCACTTCTACTACTACTACTACTAACTACTACTACTACTACTACTACCACTACTACCACTACTATTACTACTACTACTACTACTACTACTACTACTTTTTTATATTTTTTTACTACTACTACTACTACTTAAATGATACCTCCATCCATGTTTATTTTCCCGACACATCACATAATCATGGAGGGCTCCATAGCTTGGAGGTCATTAGCCCCAACTCTGTTCGTTAATGACTGTGGCATCAAACTATATCACTAATACTACCTAAAACTAAATCACCTATCATCTATTACGTCCAGATCCCCCTTTCCGTCCCTACTGAAGTCACTCCCGACCCACCCTAATGTCACTCTCCACCACTGTGGCTTCATAGTCCATATTGGAGATGTTGGTGGCTTTTGGGCCAGAGTGTCTGGTGCCCCTGAGACATAGGATGGCCGACCTGAGCAGGGAGAACGAGAGGCGACACCTCATCCAGGCGACAACGTGGCTCCTTGGCTGATGCTTCTTCTCTGAGATTAGTTCCGCGAGTCGTGCGAAGAAGCATCGGGCCCTGGGACCCATCCCGCCGGATGTAGTGAAGACGAGGGGGGTGAAGCTGCCTTGATCCACATGTTGGATTCTTTCACCGTATGCCCTTGTCTTCTCCTGCTCGTTCCTGTGGTGGGCGGCTTCCAGGGCCAGCTCACGGTGACAGGCAGCCATCGGGTCGAATATGCGGATGTCCATGAACGCCCGCTGTCCGCGCACCCAGAATCCGCGGGCACTTACATCAACCCGTGCCTCCTGTGAGGTATTGGCCGTCCTGTACCGAAGGTGTTCGCCGTCCAGGGGAAGCAGTGCCGGCTCGGTAGTGACGTCTTGCCATACCTCCCCGAGCATGCTGGCTGTCAGATCCCTCACTTCATCGTGTCGAATACAGACGAAGCCTCCTTTTTTACATATAATATTGTGTACTATAATATTGTCCATTCATAAATCGTAGTCTTCCGCAAGTCATTATTTTCCCCCCTGTCACACACACACACACACACACACACACACACAATCGTTTTTGCGAAGATTATATGCGTGCCAAACATTTCCTCCTCCTCTAATTCCAACTCCTCGTTCTTACCTCCCGTATCGCTCTCCGTTTCTTCCTTAGTTGCCAATTTCTTTCTTTTATAGCCTCCCCACTTCTTCTCTCCCCTCCTCCTCCTCTTCCTCAGCGTCTAGTTTCTTCCTTTCATCACACACACACACACACACACACACACACACACACACACACACCCTTGTAGTATACCCGCGTTACCCTCCTATTCCTCCTCCTCCTCCTCCTCCTCCTCTTCTTGTTCCTTCTCCTCTTCCCCCATTTCACACCTAGTTTGTGAGACAGAGTGATGAAAGGAAGAAACTAGAGGCGGAGGAAGAGGAGGAGAATGGGAAAGAAGTGTAGAGGTTATAAAAGAAAGAAATTGGCAACTAAGGAAGAAACGGAGAGCGATACGGGAGGTAAGGAGTTGAATTAGAGGAGGAGGAGATGTTTGGCACGCATCAAATTATAATCTCCGCAAAAACGATTGTGTGTGCGTTTGTATGTGTGTGTGTGTGTGTGTGTGTGTGTGTGTGTGTGTAATCTGTACTAACGGACATTACTATAAACTTTCTAAAAAAAAATCACTCACACACACACACACACACCCACCCACCCACACACACACACACACACACACACACACACACACGCGCGCGCGTTCTTGGTAAAAATAAGTGTATTTTTAAATGACGATGTTGAGGAGGACGAGGAGGAGGAGGACGAGGAGGACGAGGAGAAGATGAAGTAAAGTTGGAGAAGAAATAAGGTTTATGTCATCGTTCTCTCTCTCTCTCTCTCTCTCTCTCTCTCTCTCTCTCTCTCTCTCTCTCTCTCTCTCTCTCTCTCTCTCTCTCTCTCTCTCTCTCTCTCTCTCTCTCTCTCTCTCTCTCTCTCTCTCTCTCTCTCTCTCTTTTACAACATTTCATTCCTCCTCCTCCTCCTCCATTGCTCTTTCACCAGTCTCCTTTCTTATATCTTGTCCTCCACCACCTGTTTTCATCCTCTTCTTCTTCCTCCTCCTGATGCTCCTCCTCCTCCACCTCCGGTATGCGGGTGAAGTGTTTTCACCTCAGGGAACTAGACGCCCCTGCCTTGCATAGTCTCAGGTCACCCTTGGACAATGTGTAATACCTGATCTGTCTCCCGTGCCAGGGTCACGGTGAAGCCTCTGGGCAGCAGCAGTGGTGAATTGGGCTGCAGGCAGAGGATCTCCTTATGAGACAATGGCTGGAGTTCTAGAGTCCTAGTTAGCTGGACCGTGCCCTAATTAATTAGGCCTGCGATGTAGAGGAGTGTGGCAACCTCTACACTAAAAAGCTTCCCTGGGAACCAGTTGTCGGTGTGAGCTTCCGGTCCCTCCCCTCTATCGACGGTAATCCCATCCCTATTCTGCATAACAGCTGGTTCTTGCTCTTTTCTCCTGAAAGAGATGTCTTCCGAGGGCCTTTTGAGGTTGTACCTCCTGGCTTCTAGGTTGAGTTTCTGAGAGTTTTTCTTATACTCAGGGAATATTTCAGCTTTTTGGTCTCTTTGGAAGGGCGTCTGATACTCTCTAGAGTTGGTGGAGAACACCTGGTGACAGGTGCCACGGGCCAGGCCTCGCAAGGGTCGCGGAGCTGTGTTAGACGATTCGCAAAGTGAGGACGAATTGCTGGTTCCTCTCCTCCCTTGCCAGCTTTGCTCTGGGTGACTACGCCGGCCCCGTTGTATGGGACAAAACTCAGGCGACAATAGCTGAAAAGCGCCGGGTTGTGAAAGTCTCTCTCGTGACCGAGGCTCAGGACAAGCAATTGGTCTTTGAGGCATTTCCAAGACCCTGTGGGAGCGAACTCCCAGTGTTGGAGGCATCTAACACAGCAATATCTAATTTCCATGCACATTCTTTATCCAATTCAATATATGGTCACACTAAGTTATTTCGAGAGCGCTTTTTGATATTTGCCCAAATTGTGAACCTGCTTAAATTCCTAACCATGCCTACGAGACTCAGTAAGTGTGACGTCTGTTCCGGACGTTTTGCGGCTCAGTACTTCCAGCTGAGTAGAACTTGTCGCCTCTGTAGTCAAAGATATGAATTTTTATGCAGATATAATAATTTTTGTGGCGTCAGGAAGGTTTTTCGTCGCGGCGCGTGAAGTGAGTCAGATTCGGCGAATTTTCGTCGCGACTTCTGGTCAAGCTCGAGCAAAAACTACTGAAGCTAGGAAGGCGTGCTTGGTGGCAAATGAAAGCTCTATTAATACATATTAATAATCAGAAAAAAAACTGGAAAGCACTAAATAAGTAAAAAGTTATAATCAATAAACTAGGACATGTCCAAATCGCGGCAAAATGGCCGAAAAACAGGCTTTTTTGTGACGGCTCGACGACAAACTTGGAATCGAGCTATCACAAAATCCTTCGAGCTAGTCAAACTACATTGCCAAGAGGGGCTACATGCCTAATTACAGCCTTCTAGAGGTAATAGCGATGTCACACTAGACGAAAACGGCAAAGTGTCTTGAGTTTGTCAAAATCGCTCTCAAAAGGGTTTACGTTTCTAGCTCTAGCGACACAACTACTGGGAGTAGGGAAATGTTATGCATCATATTGGAAAGCACAGTGGTAAGGCTAAAGTATTTGGTAAATAAGTTTATTTTTAAATTCTCAAAAAATGAGTGGGTTTCAAGGTTGGGAACTCAAAAAAAGTTTTTCTTCAGAGCCGTTTTTTGCGAATTTATTCGATTTTTTACCCTTTCGAGTCGGTGTTTGAGCCCGGTCGCTTATAAAACAATATAGCCCTTTCAATTTTCCGATGATTGATACCAAACACATTTCTGTAGCCCCAGAAATAAGGGAGTTATGGCGATTCGCACCAAAGCGGTTGATTTTCCAAAATTCGCGGCTTAATGACAAGAGCGCCGCAAAATCAAAAGAGTCCGCCGTCCATTACTTGAGATGTCACTGGCGAATACCATCAACTCCTTCAAATATCGAATCGACCGTTATTTCGTTGCGTCAGGAGTTAACTGAATATCGAGGTGCTTTCATCTGCTCCCCAAGCCACAAGTGCCTGTCGAGCAGATTAATTCACCAAAGCGGGCAACCTCGTAATGAGCCAATAGGCTTTCTGTTGCCTGCATTTCCATGTTTCCTCCTCCTCCTCCTCCTCCTCCTCCTCCTCCTCCTCCTCCTCCTCTTAATGTGACATAACTCATCGTGGCCGTGACACCTGCAAGAGTTCAATAGACTGGCGACAGGTGGAGCCCTAATGGCGGAGGAGGGGGCGGAGGAGGAGGAGGCGGAGGAGGAGGAGAAGGAGGAAGAAGAGAAGAAGGGTTGGTCGTTAAAAAGGGAAAGGAAAAGGGAGAAGAAGAAGAGGGAAGAGGGTTAGTACAGGAGTAGGAGGAGGAGGAGTAGTAGTAGTAGGAGGAGGAAGAGGCAGAGGTGGGAAGGATGAAAGAGAAAGGGAATAAGGATGGGAGAAAAGAAAGGAAGAGAAAATGAAGGGTAAATTGATACGAAAGAAGAAAGAAGGAGAGAACTGAAACTGGTGGAGGAGGAGGAGGAGGAGGAGGAGGAGGAGGAGGAGGAGGAGGTGGAGGATGGAGGTAGGAAGAGATGAATGTGATGTGGAAGAAAAGAAGAATGAGCAGGTGGAAGTGAGTTGGAAGAGGAGGAAGGGGAGGAGGAGGAGAGGAGGAGGAGGAAGATGAAGAAGAGGAAGAGGAGGAAAAACAAGAATGGGTTGCTTCCTCTCCCTTCCTTTCTTTTCTCTCTTCCTTTCATTCCTCCTTTTTTTTGTCTCCTCTTCCTTCTCCTCTTCCTCCTCCTCTCTCTCCCACTCCTCCTCCTCCTCCTCCTCCTCCTCCTCCTCCTCCTCCCCCTACTCCTACTCCTACTCCTCCTCCTCTTTCCTTTCCCTTTTCTTTTCAATTCCTTTCCCCCTCTTCACTTTTTGTCTTTTCATCACTCCCTCTCTCCTCCTCCT
>NC_066516.1:3815031-3835031 GCF_024679095.1 Eriocheir sinensis
GAGAGAGAGAGAGAGAGAGAGAGAGAGAGAGAGAGAGAGAGAGAGAGAGAGAGAGAGAGAGAGAGAGAGAGAGAGAGAGAGAGAGAGAGAGAGAGAGAGAGAGGTGAGAGAGAGAAGAGAAAGGTGGAAGAGAGAGAGAGAGAGAGAGAGAGAGAGAGAGAGAGAGAGAGAGAGAGAGAGAGAGAGAGAGAGAGAGAGAGAGAGAGAGAGAGAGAGAGAGAGATGAATGGAAAGATGAAAAGAGAGAGAGAGAGAGAGAGAGAGAGAGAGAGAGAGAGAGAGAGAGAGAGAGAGAGAGAGAGAGAGAGAGAGAGAGAGAGAGAGAGAGAGAGAGAGAGAGAGAGAGAGAGAGAGACGAATATGGGATAAAGTAAAGCGAATATGTCAATATTTATGTGTGTGTGTGTGTGTGTGTGTACCGTACCTTCAACGCCTCCTCCTCCTCCTCCTCCTCCTCCTCCTCCTCCCTCCTCCTCCTTCTCCTCTTCACATTCTTTCAAATTCCCAAACTTTCCTTCTTACTTTCATGTTCTTCCTCTTTCTCCACATTTCTTTTTCTTCCTTTCTTCTTCTCTTCCTCTTCTTCTCCTCTTCATTCTGTTCTCCTCCTCCTACCTCCCCTTCATCCCCCTTTCTTTCCTCCCTCATTCCCTACCCTCCTCCTTTCCTTCTTCTCTCTTCCTCTTATTCTACCCTCTCTTTTTTTCTCCTTTCCTTCATATCCTCCTCCTCCTCCTCCTCATCCCCCTCCTCCTCCTCCTCCTCTCCTCCCCGCATTACCATTTCTTTTCTCACTCCCTCCTCATTCTCCTCTTCCTCCTCCTCCTCCTCCTCCTACTCCTCCTCTTACCTCCTTTCCTCCTCCTTTCCTCCTCCAGCACCATACCTGTGGAGAGAAAATAATCGTTTTAATAGTGAAGGAACAGAGAGAGAGAGAGAGAGAGAGAGAGAGAGAGAGAGAGAGAGAGGCTTTCTGCAACACATTATAAATAGAAATACTTTACACACAAAAACATTACGCTCAATTCTCTCTCTCTCTCTCTCTCTCTCTCTCTCTCTCTCTCTCTCTCTCTCTCTCTCTCGTGTGGTCGTGAGAAGTGAGAACATCCCGAGGCACACACACACACACACACACACACACACACACACACACACGTGGTTTCATATATTTGTGTAGTTTTTTCTTTTCTTTTATTCTACTTTTTGTTTTGTTTTATCATCTTGACATCTATATGTATATCTATGTAATGTTTTTTTCCCCTTACTTTGTAGCTTTTTTTTCTCTACCAACGTTCCCTCTTTCTTTCCTCTCCGGTTTTGTTCCTCTTTCCTCTTTTAGTGTGTCTGTTCCTTTTAGCGTTGGCACCTTGAGCTCAGAAAACACGGAACATCTCACCTCCAATACGGAACGAATCTGTATTTTAAGGGACAGGTGACAACCCTAAAATTTCAGTAGCCACCAATGACTGACAGCCGCTGCCCGCTGCTGGTGAAGGCAGAGGAAAGGGGGAGGGACGTTACGTCGCGTACTTTACACGTATTTTAGGACGACCCTTGACAAACACATAATTTTACGGACTGGTTTTGTGGTTGACCGAGCAATGCCATCACTACAATTTTAAAATGTTAACTCTCCTTACCCATTTAGACAGCCAAATACTGAACAAATGGCGTTCCGTGTTGGTTCAAAACGGAACGTAACATCTCACAGTCTAAAATACGGAACGATTCCTCATTTTAAGGAACGGGTGGCAACTCTATCTGCCACTACTCCACCTCATTCCCTGCCTGACTGACAGCCGCTGCCCGCTGCTGGTGGAGGAAGAGGGAGAGAAGTTACGTCGCATACTTAACACGTATTTTAGGACAACTCATGACAAATACATGTTATTTATTTCTATGTTTTTCCTTTTCTTTCTCTCTTCCTCACCTTCTTGCTTCGTTCATTCATGTCTTTCTTCCAGTTTCCTTACTTACTTTCGCCTTCCTTCCTCCCTTCGAATCTTTCTTTTTTCTTCCCGTATAACTATCCCTTATCTTCCTTTACCTTCTATTCTTCTCTTACCTCTTATCTTCATCTCCTATTTCTCTCTTCTCATTTGTTTCTACCTTTACTCCATTGTGTCTCTCTTCCTTTTTTCTACCTCTTTTTTTCCTCATATTTAAAAACGCACATAACATTCACCAATTTATTACAATCTCATTCATACATTCATTCATTTCCTTAATCTTGTTAGTGTATTTTTTTTCCTTGTGTGTGTGTGTGTGGGGGGGGGGGGGGCGAAAATGAAAAATGGTTTTTGGAATGTAATGAGTACCCTCTCTCTCTCTCTCTCTCTCTCTCTCTCTCTCTCTCTCTCTCTCTCTCTCTCTCTCTCTCTCTCTCTCTCTCTCTCTCTCTCTCAAAAAGGTGTCAATATCCAGTCACAGTAGCAAGAGAGAGAGAGAGAGAGAGAGAGAGAGAGAGAACAAGCACATGGAAGGTAAAATACATATTAAACATTTTTTCTTTCCTTTCCTCCTCCTCCTCCTCCTCCTCCCCTCCACCTCATCCTGCCCTTCCATCTCGTCCTTTTGCTCGTCTTCTTCCTCCTCCTCCTCCTCTGATGTCCGAGTGCCACTCAAAAGTCATCCTTGAATGCTAAATTAGTGCCCGAGGAAGGTACACACACACACACACACACACACACACACACACCTCTCTCTCTCTCTCTCTCTCTCTCTCTCTCTCTCTCTCTCTCTCACACACACACACACACACACACACACGGTATAAAAGTGAATCTATACGTTACTGAATAAAAAAATTGCTTCTCTTCCTCCCAAATTATTTTTCTTGGTTTAGTTATTTGTTTCTTATTTATTCTATTTAGTGGCAATATTTCTTTTTAATTATTCAACTACAAGAACTATAATAACTACTACTACTACTACTACTACTACTACTACTACTACTACTACCTCTACTACTACCACTACTACTACTACTCCTACTACTATTTCTCCTACTACTAATACTAATACTTATACCACCACCACCACCACCACCACCTCGTTCACATGATTTACATTTCACACGTTCGGTATTGCATATATTTGTACCCTTCCTCTCTCTCTCTCTCTCTCTCTCTCTCTCTCTCTCGTCAACCGTGTCACATGCTCCCCCCTCTCCCCCCTTCCCCCTCCTCCTTCTCCTCCTCCTTCCCCTCCAACGGCTTTTTGATATCTTTGAAGACAGAGGGAGGAGGAGGAGGAGGAGGAGGAGGATTGACTCATGTAAAAAGGAGGACATGAAGCATAATTTTAGGCGTGGTATCATCGAACGAGAGAGAGAGAGAGAGAGAGAGAGAGAGAGAGAGAGAGAGAGAGAGAGTGCTTGTGTAAGAGTTCCATGGGGTTTTAAATATGCAGTAGTAGTAGTAGTAGTAGTAGTAGTAGTAGTAGTAGTGGTAGTAGTAGTAGGTAATATATGTAATGTGCTAACTCTAGGAATCACTTAAATGTATGACTTATATTATGCGAAGGCCGAGGAAGAGACAGGAGGAAGAGGAGGAGGAGGAGGAGGAGGAGGAGGAGGAGGAGGAGGAAGAAGAAGAAGAAGAAGAAGAAGAGGAGGGAAAGGTCAAGGAGTGTAATGATGAGAGGAAAAAAGAAGAATGAGGAGGAAGAAAAAAAATGTTGAAGGGAAGGAAATGAGAATGGTAGACAGTACGAAGGAGAAGAGAAAAAAAAAGAGAAAAATTTGGCATAAAGAGATTACAGAGAGAGAGAGAGAGAGAGAGAGAGAGAGAGAGAGAGAGAGAGAGAGAGAGAGAGAAAGGAAGACCGGAGAAGGAGAAGAGAATATAGGAAGACGAAAAGAATGATTAATTTTAAAAGGAGTAGGAGAAACTGACGAATTAGGATAAAAAAAGAGGAGGGGAAGAGGAGGAGGAGGAGGAGGAGGAGGGAAAAAAAAAGATGGAAATGGAATGAGAAAACAAGAAAGAAAATAAAGACACAGGATTAGGACAAGAATCAAGTAATAATGATTTTAAGAAGGTATAGAACAAGAACAAGAACAACAAGAAAAAAGTAGCAATATTACGAAAAGAGGAGGAGGATTAGAGAAAAAGAGGAAAGATGAATGGGAGGGAGACGGAGGAAAGAAATAATGGGAGAAGGATGAAGAAGGTTAGAATAAGCAATAATAATGGAGAGAAATCAAGAGAATAAGGACTCAGAAAAAAAAGATAAAATAATGAGAAAGAGAGAACATAAAGAGGAAAAAAAGGAGAAAAAAGGTAGGAGGAATGGGAAAGTGGGAGGAAAGGAAACAATGGAAAAGGAATAAAGAAAATTAGTAAAAGCAATAAGAAGAAGAAACGAATTGAGAGAAAGAAGAATAAGGAAGATGAAAATAATAAGAGAGAAAGGAAAAGAGAAAGAGCAATATGGAACAGGAAAGAGAGGAAGGGAAAATATAATGAAAGAATAAACAAAATAAGTATAAGCAATAATTAGAGGAGACGAATTAAGGGAAAAATAAAAGGATTAGAAGGAGGAGAAAAGAATAAGAAGGAGGAAGAAAAAAATAAGGAGGAGGAGGAGGAGGAGGAGGAGGAGGAAACACAAGAACAACTAGCTATAATATAAGGAGAAAGTAATATTAGAAAGGAAGAGAGGAGGAGGAGGAGGAGGAGGAGGAGGAGGAGGTCGCATAGTGCATTAGGAGATGAATGGTACAGTCGGCTATAGAGAGTAGTGACACACTGTCCAGTAAGTTTCGTTCAGAAAGCGACATCTGGCAACCCCTCCACGCGACATGAAAAATATTATATCCTATCGAAATCGTACTGTTGTGGTGATCGGTGGTCACAGGTGCACTCTACATAATTTTAAGATAGATATTTATCAAAAGTGCCCGTCGCTAACGCTTAATAAATATTTTTTCTTTAGGCTCTGTCGCTACATTTTGACACGAGCTTTTAGTTTCGTTCAAATTTAGTCAAGAGCAATTCTAAGTTGTTTATCAAACTATGATACATTTAAAAATATACTGCACTTATTAGGGGAGATTGTTATGCCTTTTAACTAAAAACTAAAAATTCCTGACAGCCGAGATCTTGTTCTTTATAAAAAAAAATTATACGTAATAGTAGGCTATAAACGTTCACATGATGGCGTCGTCGACTGCGGGCTTTTCCGCGCTCGCACTCAACACACACACACACACACACACGTATTTATACTTAGATATTACATAATCTTCACGGAGAAACAATTGTAGATTTTTGATGATCTGAATTGTCTTTGAGGCTTTATGGTGACGGGAATTAAGGCTGCGAGTTAAACAAACCCTCAAGCCTATTTGCTGTTTGATGGTAAGGAGCATTAGTCACTGCCTGCCTCTGTGAAGGACAGCATTGCACACGGTATTTTCAAAGTTTAATAAGAAAAAGTGTTTCAGACTGTTCGTGATGTTTTACCTCGTCATCATCTTCATCATCATGTAAAAGACATTCATTATCGCATTTCTAAATTGAAGTCATGTAATCCGGTATATTTTTAACTACATTATAATATAATATGATATTATACAATATTATAATTTCACGGTCACACACACACGGTACACACTGAAACGCGTCACTAACATCACCCGTGAATGCGTCACCGTGGTATAGTTGCCAGATACCTCCACCAGGCTAAACATTCTGAAAACCGTGACACTACTCTCTATCGTCGACTGTACATACGGAAAAAGATTAAATTTAAGAGAGAGAGAGAGAGAGAGTTAATCGAGTGTTTGAGAGTGGAGGGAAAAAACCGAAGTGGAGGGAAGGAGAGAAGACGTGGAGGTATTTTCTCTCCATTAAATCAGGAGGTAAATTATTATATTGGTTAGAGAGAGAGAGAGAGAGAGAGAGAGAGAGAGAGTGGACACGCGCTCGTAAATCTAAGACAAACGAGGAAGAAACACACACACACACACACACACACACTCACACACAGCAACAGGTATTTGCTGCATTAGATAAATTTTCCTTTCTCTTCTTTCCTCCACCTCCTCCTTCTCCTCCTCCTCCTCTAGCTTTTCCTCTTACTTTTCTTTTTCTCCTCGTATTCTCTTCCTCCTCCTTGTCCTCCTCCTCTTCTTATCCTTTTCTCATCTCCTCCATTTATTTATTTTCTCACCCGCTTGCCCGCTTCCTCCTCCTCCTTTTCCTCCTGATCCTTTTTTTCTCATTCATCAATTTTTATTCAATTTTTCATTCTTTTCTGGTGCCCTCCTCCTCCTCCTCCTTCTAGCTGGAAAGCGCCGGGTTGTGAAAGTCTCTCTCGTGACCGAGGCTCAGGACAAGCGATTGGTCTTTGATGCGTTTTCAGGACCCTGTGGGAGCGAACTCCCAGTGTTGGAGGCATCTAACACAGCAATATCTAATTTCCATGCACATTCTTTATCCAATTCAATATATGGTCACACTTTAATTATTTCGAGAGCTCTTTTTGATATTTGCCCAAATTGTGAACCTGCTTAAATTTCTAACCATGCCTTCGAGACTCAGTAAGTGTGACGTCTGTTCCGGACGTTTTGCGGCTCAGTACTTCCAGCTGAGTAGATCTTGTCGTCTCTGAATTCAAAGATTAAGACTTAAGCAGGCTGTGACCGAATGGAGAAACAAACACCATGATCTTGAAAAGAACTTTGAAGCCCTTCAGGAATTTGTTGCTAACAATGTGGCAGTGACTCCACCATCAATCGTACAGAGGCCCTCCACCGAGACTGTGCCTCTCCTAACGACCCTCCTGCTTCACGGGAGGACGCGTTACCTGCCTCACTGTTTAACTCCCAGCCTGCCTCACAGGCTAACTCCCAGCCTGCCTCACAGGCTAATCCCCAGCCTGCCTCACAGGCTAACTCCCAGCCTGTCTCACAGGCTAACTCCCAGCCTGCCTCACAGGCTAACTCCCAGCCTGCCTCACGGGCTAACTCCCAGCCTACCTCACAGGCTAACTCCCAACCTGCCTCACAGGCTAACTCCCAGCCTGCCTCACAGGCTAACTCCCAGTCTGCCTCACAGGCTAACTCCCAGCCTGCCTCACAGTCTAACTCCCAGCCTGCCTCACAGGCTATCCCCAAGCCTGCCTCACAGGCTAACTCCCGGCCTGCCTCACAGGCTATCCCCCAGCCTACCTCACAGGCTAACTCCCAGCCTGCCTCACAGGCTAACTCCCAGCCTGCCTCACAGGCTATCCCCCAGCCTACCTCACAGGCTAACTCCCAGCCTGCCTCACAGGCTAACTCCCACCTTGCCTCACAGGCTAACTCCCAGCCTGCCTCACTGGCCAACTCACAGCCTGCCCCACATAACGCTTCTCTTCCTGCTTCACAGGATGACGGGTTCCAACCTGTAAGGAATGGAGCCAAACCGAAGCAGGCAACGAAACATTAACAGACCCCCACTACCTTCAATAGGTTCCAGGTGCTGACAGACACCATGGTGCGTGGCCAGCTGGTTGAGTTCTGTGGTCGTTCATCAAACGGCCGTAGAAAACGTAACTGTTATCCAGGTGCCAGACTGGACGACATCACCGCAGCGTGCGATGATGTCACGAGTAATGCCGACCGAAACACCCTCTTTGTTATTCACTCGGGCACAAATGACGTAAGGACAACCCGTTCTGAGGAACTGCTTGAAAAATACCACCGCATGATCAAGCAGTATAAACGAAAAACGGATGCCAGTAACATCATTATCTCAGGAATCCTCCCGAGGGTCGGTGCCGAACCTAGCTTTTACAGTAAGGCCTTCAGCACGAACAACAGATTTCAATTCTTTTGCTCACAAGAAAACGTCCAGTTCGTTATCTTGTGAAACAATTTTTACCACGACTCGGACTTGTTCCTTGCCGATGGCATCCACTTAAACCCTGTTGGAGCACCCCGTTTCGGGAGGCTGCCCTGTGACCAAGTGGCTCTTCGAAAGCCAAAAAAACGCCAAGGTGAGAACACCAGCAGCTCCACCGTGAGGGAGCACTCAACCCGCGCAACCCCCGACTCGAATCATATTAAAGTTTGCTATATAAACGCTAGTAGCCTATGTAACAAATTTGAAGACTTAGAAGCACTCACAGCTACAAATCATTATCAAATCATCGGAGTCACTGAATGTTGGATAGACACGTTGAACTCTCATACAGGGCTCGACCTGTACACAAATTAATTAGAAAGTAATTTACATCAATACGTTCAAGAACCGACTCGGAAAAATAATCTTTTCTTTTCAACGACAGCTGATCTAGTTAACGAAGTAAATGTTGGTCCAGTTTTTTGTTCCAACGATCACCGAGTAATCACATTCAGCATCAAGATGAATGAAAGTAGAGTAACTGCTAGTAAAAAAAAGGTGCCGGATTATCAGAGAGCGAATTTCGTAGATTCCGATCAATTCTAAGTAATTCTGACTGAATTCTGACTGGACAGTAATTTCAACGGAAACAGATATTGATAAATCGTGGGAGGCCTTCACCACAATACTGAACAATGCCATAAGCATATGCGTACCCTATCGTAGCAGACGTTCAACTATTAAGAAGAAACCCAAATGGTGGAATAACGAAATAAAAAATAGCCTCTCTCTTAAAAAAACGCATATACAGTAGATAAATATCGACAAACTAGAGTTGGGGAGGATTCGCCGCGAAACCAAGAAATTAATAAAACGAAGCAAGAAAAATCTTGAAGAATATACAGCGGAAACAAGTAAATTTTATCCTAAAGATTTTTTTAGCTTTGTAAGTAATAAAAAGTCACTCACTTGTTGTATCGGACCGCTTGCTAATGATAATCGTAACCACACGAACGATGAAAATGAAATGGCTACAATCCTAAATAACTTTTTCGCATCCGTATTTACCGACGAAGATTGTTTATCACCTCAACCGCCGAAGGTTAGAAGGACCGAAAAGATTTTAAATGGTGTGCTCATCGTAGAAAGTGATATTTTACGCACAATTGAAAAGATTAAAGTAAGCAAAGCTTCTGGTCCAGACAAAATTACCCCTAGAATTTCAAAAGAAATCAAACATCAAATTTGTAAACCTCTCTCTATCTTATTCAATAAATCTTTAACAGCTGGAAAAGTTCCGTCGAATTGGAAACTAGCAAATGTCACCAATTTTCAAAAAGGGGTTCAATTCTCATCCAGGAAACTATCGACCAATTAGCCTGACATCGATTGTCTGTAAGTTAATGGTGACTATCATTCGCGACAATGTGGTGAAATTCTTCCAAGAAAATAATATAATAAATAATTCGAACATGGTTTCCGTAGTAAACGTTCGTGTTTAACTAACTAACTTGATTTATTTAATTATATTTTTGAGGTGTTCGATTAAAGCAGATCAGTAGATATCATATATCTGAATTTTCAAAATGCATTTGATAAGGTCCCCCACAAACGGTTGCTCAGTAAACTATTGGCGCACGGTATCTCGGGTAACATTCACAATTGGCTTGTGGACTGGCTCTCTGAGCGGAAACAGAGAGTAGTTCTAAACGGTGTTTCATCTAACTGGCTCGATGTCAGAAGCGGCGTACCTCAAGGATCAGTGCTTGGTCCCATGCTCTTCTTAATTTATGTCAATGATATCGATGATGGGCTCACTTGTAAAATATCAAAATTTGCGGATGACACAAAAATCGCTAGTAAGGTAACTACGACACTCGACGAAGAAGCATTACAATCAGATCTAGATCGACTTGCACGTTGGGCCAATCAATGGCAAATGAAATTTAACGTTGACAAATGTAAAGTGTTACACATCGGAAACAATAACAATCGCGTTCAGTACGTAATGAATGGCCAACAACTTTCTGCAGTAAGTAAAGAAAAGGATCTTGGAATCACTATATCAAGCGATTTAAAGCCCAGTCAGCATTGTTCAGAGGTAGTTAAAACCGCAAACAAATTGGTTGGCTTCATCGGAAGAGTCTTTAATATTAAATCGGAAAAAGTAATATTAAAACTGTATAAGTCGCTGGTTCGACCCCATCTAGAGAACTGTGTACAGTTTTGGTCTCCCTATTACTGAAAAGACTTAGAAAAGTTAGAACGGGTTCAACGGAGAAAAACAAAAATGATTCCTAGGTTGAGAAATTTATCTTACGAAGAAAGTCTTAAAGAAGTAAATTTATTCAGCCTATGAAAACGAGGAATCCGAGGCGATCTAATAGAAGTGTTTAAAACGTTTAAAGGACTCAGTGATATTAATGTGGAAGATTACTTTACAATTGATAGATCAAATAGAACAAAAAAAAATAAGAATTTCAAGAGAAGATGGAGCCACTATAAACACTTGCCTGCGCCATGACGGGCTAGGGCTGACTACCATCCAGGGCCCCCAAGAAAGCCTACCGGCGCTATAGGCGTACACGTAAAAATTAAAAATTAAAAAAGATAAGTGGGAAAAGATTCTCGTCGTACGAAGCTAAACACTTCTTCTTCAATTCAGTCGTTAATGTTTGGATTTCTCTACCCTGTGATGTCGTTGATAGTACAACAGTTACGGCCTTCAGGAATAGATTAGACAAGTATTTTGAATCTAATCAGCAACTAAGATATTACTCATTGTCGTAATAACGTTAAGTTCTTTCAAATACTGGTGTCCTTGTCCGCTTTTATCGCCCGGTTAGTGGTAGCAGTATTGGTAGTTCTTTCTTCTTTCCTACTTAATTCCCATGCAGTTTTTCCATGCTGCATGGTTCTTTTTCCTTTCCTGCCAGCTTTGGCAGGTGGGATTGGGGGGTGGGAGGTGGAGGAGCCTTCTCCTTTGCTGTCCTTCATCTTCCACCTTTGATTAGATAGTTAGTGTAGCTTGTCACGAACAGCCACGTAAAGACCATCAGGTCTACTGTTGTTTGTTCTTACTTTGTGTTTCTTTCAGCCACATCTCCGTCAAGCGACGTTTCCTTACCTTGCAAGTTTGCCAGATCAAAACCTTCCGTGAAATACTCTCATCTGGTAACACTGCGATCTAGAGCTTTCAGTTAATGTTATTAATTATAATACAAGCCACGTATATTTTCGTCAGACTGTGTTATTTTCACCAAAGCAGCCTGATCGTTCCATAATGTTTAAAATAACTGGGCTACATGAGGTCACAGTCGTTGACTTCAATGCTCTCTGTAGTCATATATGGCCATCTGCTAAATTGTACGCAATATAACAAGAATAGCAGCTGCCTAGGAATAGTTTTTTGCAACCTATATGTAAGGGTTTGTGGCTAAAATCCTTA
The DNA here is from genome assembly GCF_024679095.1 of Eriocheir sinensis. Lineage (NCBI taxonomy): Eukaryota > Metazoa > Arthropoda > Malacostraca > Decapoda > Varunidae > Eriocheir > Eriocheir sinensis. The sequence goes on from NC_066516.1 coordinate 3,826,312, forward strand.
ATAATAGGCTAAAAGCATGTGAAATATATACTCCAGTTGCCAGATTTTCATACTCTTGACTCGCGTATATACCGCTTTCTGGCCCAAAACTGTTGCCATGAAGCACCAATAATTAACCAATTAAACGATAACCACATATGAAGGCAGTTATTTGGGTGATGAAAGCAGTTTTGGGGTCAAAAATCGGCAAACATTAGAGGCAGAGTACGACAACCTGGCAACGTTGTTCAGACCACGGCTCAGCTGACGATTGTTGGAACACGCGGTGGTGCTGCTTCCTCCATGTGAAAAGCGTATAGCTCGAGCAATTAAATATTTCGCAGTTGTTCTACTTCCACTTATGAATAAACAAAATTTGATTCTTATTCTGATAACATAATTCTCGCTCATACGTTTCACTTTAGAGAAAATACTTTACTCTGTCAATAAGCGTGACACCCTGCAGGAAAACATCACCTTATTTCTTCACCTCTACATTAAAGTCTTGTAAACGTGTTTATATCTGAAATCTTTTCATCATATTCGGGTCAAGGGGGACTGAAATTTACGTATTTTACGCGCATAAATGACGATATAATGCCTAATTATGTCCCAAGGGAAAGGTCCAAGGGAGGTCTGGAGGTATCTTGGAAATGCTAAGTTTAATATGGCCTTTGTGTTCCTCCTCCTCCTCTTCCTCCTTCTTCCCCTCCTCCTCTTCGTCCTCCCCCTCTTCCTACTCCTCGATTTTGTCCTTCTTTTGTTTATCATTTTCTCCTTTATGCTTTTCCTCGATCCTCCTCCTCCTCTTCCTCTTCCTCGATTTTGTCCTTCTTTTGTTTATCATTTTCTTTCTTTATGCTTTTCCTCGATCCTCCTCCTCCTCCTCCTCCTCCTGCCTGTAATGGGTGAGGAAGGGACGGCCGCTGAACGAAGGGTAATGGAGGTGATAATAGCCAGTAACGGGCGCTGGGCAGGCCGCTGCGCCAGCCCCCTGTGCCCTGCTCCGTCTCTTTACTGTTCGCGCAGATACGGGATTCCTGTTTCTTTTTTTCGCTCTCCTTTTTTCCATTTTTTTTAATTCGTAGTGTTTTTTTTATATTCCTATGTTGCTATTTTTTCTTTTGTTTTGCTTGTTTTCTTTATTCAATTCTTTGCACCGCCTTTATTCTTTCTTTCTTCCTTTATTTACTTATATTCTTATTTCCTCTTTTCTTTCCTCCTTTATTTATTTTCCTCTCTTTGTATTTCCTCCTTTCTTTCCTTCGTTTATCCCTCCATTGATAAAAATATAACGTCCTTCCTTCCTTCCTTCGCTTCTTTCCTTCCTCCATCCCTTTTCTAATATATTCCCCCCTCCCTCCTTCCTTTATTCGTTCATTCATTCATTCCATTTATGTTCCAGCCATCCTTCCTTCCCTCCTTTCTTCCACCTTTCTTTAAATTGTCTTCTTTATTACTTGCTTCCGTTCCTTTCCTCCTTCCTTCCTTGTCTCCCTCCCTCCCTCCCTTCATTCCTTCTTCCCTTCCATCCATCCATCCTTCCCTTCCTTTCGTCCTTCTTTTCTTCCTTCCTTTCCTTCCTTCCCTCCTTCCTTCAATATTCTCTTGTCTCCCTTTCACTTTATTCTTAGTTTCCCCTTTCATATTTTTGCATAATTGGGACTTAATGGCCTTTGTCCTTCCTTTTATATTCACAAACACATTTTTTTAGCCAAGAATTTTAGGAGAGGAGATTATTTACTAAGGATAATAGAGGTGTGTTGTTATTAATATCATGTTAAGATATTAGTAGTAGTAAAACTGGTGGTGGTGGTGGTGGTAGTAGTAGTAGTAGTAGTAGTAGTAGTAGTAGTAGTAGTCGTAGCCGTAGTTGTTGTTGTTGTTGTTGTTGTTGTTGTTGTCTTATTCTCATCTGCTCCTCTTCCTCTTCTTTCTCTTCCTCCTCCTCCTCCTCTTCCTATTCCTCTTTCTCCTATACCTCCTCCTCCTCCTCCTACTACTACTACTACTACTGCTACTACTACTACTACTACTACTACTACTACTACTACTACTACTACTGCTACTTCTACTACTACTACTACTACTACTACTACTACTACCACCACCACCATCACCACTAATAATGATAATAATAATAATAATAATAATAATAATAATAATAATAATAATAATAATAATAATAATAATAATGTAAATAATAATAATGATAATAATAATAATAATAATAATAATAATAATAATAATAATAATAATAATAATAATGATAATAATAATAATGATAATAATAATAATAATGACAGACGTGACTAACCGAGGGACATATTTTCTCCTTGTTCTTCTCCTTTTCTCTCTTTCTTTTTCTTTTTCTCTTCCTCCTCAAGTGTAGAGAAAGTGGCCGTTAATGAGGTGGAGGTAATTAATCACTTAACTACCTAATTAATCATTCTCTCTCTCTCTCTCTCTCTCTCTCTAATTTCTTTCCATGCGACAGACACCACTACATCCATCATTCTTGAGAGAGAGAGAGAGAGAGAGAGAGAGATTTGATTTGCCAAGATTTCGTCATTTCATATTTTTACTGAGAGAGAGAGAGAGAGAGAGAGAGAGAGAGAGAGAGAGAGAGTGTGGGGAGGATAATAATGATGGCAAAATTCCCATAACCATTTTCCTCTTTTTTTTCCTCCTCCTTTTCCTCCCATTCTCTCTCTCTCTCTCATCATGATAAATACTAGGCTGAGGTTTATGAGAGAGAGAGAGAGAGAGAGAGAGAGAGAGAGAGAGAGAGAGAGAGAGAGTAGGTGGTGTAAGGAATGTCTGAGGGAGGGATAGGAGGGAAGAGGTGGGAAGAGAGAGGAAAGGAAGAAAAAGGAAAAAGGTGAGAGAAGAGAAGAGAAGAGAAGGGAAGGGAGGGAGGGAATGAAGGAAGGAAAAGGGAGATAAACTATAAATAAAGGTGAAGGATAATAAAAAGAATCAGAGAGAAAGAAAAAAAAGCATGAGGAAGGGAGCAAAAGGTGGGGAAGGAGAAGAATAGAAATAAAGAAAAGAAGAAGAAAAGGTAGAAAAGAATAAGGGAAGAAAGATAAAGAATGATGGAAGAGAAGAGGGACAAAGAGAAAGCAAGGAATAGAAAAAAAAGAATAACCTAAAGAAAGAAGAAAAGGGAAAAGAGGAAAGAAAAAGAAAAGAGGGTAAGAAACTATGGACAGAAGGAACATGAAGAGAGAGAGAGAGAGAGAGAGAGAGAGAGAGAGAGAGAGAGAGAGAGAGAGAGAGAGAGAGAGAGAGAGAGAGAGAGAGAGAGAGAGAGAGAGAGAGAGAGAGAGAGAGAGAGAGAGAGAGAGAGAGAGAAAGGAAAATAAAATAAAATAGGAAGGAAGAAAAAGATGAAGCTGGAAAAAAACAATGAGAGACTGAGAATAATCGAAAGAAAGAAGGGAAAAAGAGAAAAGAAAACATAAAAAAAGAAGGGAAGAAGAGAGGGAGAGGAGAAAGAGAGGATTATCGAAAGAAAGAAGGAAAATGTGAAAAATAAAAGAACAAAAGAGGGGAAGAAGATAGGGAGAGGCGAAAGAGAGGATAATCGAAAGAAAGGAGGAGAAAGAAAAGGAGGGAAGAAGAGAGGGAAAAGAGATTTGAGAGTGGGCAAGGTCAGGAAGGGGAGAGAAAATAGTTAGTGAGAGAGAGAGAGAGAGAGAGAGAGAGAGAGAGAGAGAGAGAGAGAGAGAGAGAGAGAGAGAGAGAGAGAGAGAGAGAGAGAGAGAGAGAGAGAGAGAGAGAGAAATGTCAAATGGGTGCCAAACTAATACTTAAAGAGAGAGAGAGAGAGAGAGAGAGAGAGAGAGAGAGAGAGAGAGAGAGAGAGAGAGAGAGAGAGAGAGAGAGAGAGAGAGCACATCATCACGCGTTTGTGGTTCGTTCAATTAATTTGGGCGTGAAGCGTAAAAATGGACCACACCGATTATTATTGTTATTATTATTATTATTATTATTAGTAGTAGTAGTAGTAGTAGTAGTAGTAGTAGTAGTAGTAGTAGTAGTAGTAGTAGTAGTAGTAGTATTTTTTATTTTATTTTTATTATTATTGTTATTGTTGTTGTTGTTATCTTTAGAATTACTGTTATTGGTCTCTTTCTTTATCTTTATTATTATTCTATTTCTTTTTATCTTTCTTTATATATTTTTTTTACAGCAGAGGAGACAGCTCAAGGGCAAAAAAAATAAAAAAGGAAACAATAATGAAAAAAAAAGCCCGCTATTCGCTGCTCCTATAAAAAGCTCAGAGGAGTGGCCGAAAGATAGGTCAATTTCGGGAGGAGAGGTGTCCTGATACCCTCCTCTTGAAAGAGTTCAAGTCGTAGGCAGGAGGAAATACAGATGAAGGAAGATTGTTCCAAAGTTTACCTGTGTGAGGGATGAAAGAGTGAAGATGCTGGTTAACTCGTGCTTAAGGGATTTAGACAGTAAAGGGATGAGCTCGAGTAGAAAGTCGTGTGCGCCGAGGCCGCGGGAGGGGGAGAAGGCATGCAGTCAGCAATTAAGTGTGTATATATATATATATATATATATATATATATATATATATATATATATATATATATATATATATATATTTATATATATATATATATATATATATATATATATATATATATATATATATTTTTTAGGGTGTTGCCTATTGCGCCGGTAGGCATCTACCCGGTGGGGCCTGATGGTCGGCCCAAGGCTTCTTCCAGGTGGGGCCTGATGGTCGGCCCAGCCCGTTCTGGCGCAAGTGAGTGTTTATAGTGGCGCCATCTTGCATTGGCTCATGCTGCCCCCCGGAACTCGTTCTTGATTCGCTTGGACGGCTTCCTCTAGAGTCCGGGTTGATGGATGGTTTTCAGGACAGCATGTGGGTAGTTTTAAGCCACTCGGCGGTGACTGAAAAATCCGAGTGGTAGCGTGGGGATTCGAACCCGCATCGTCCATCAAGCGGTGAATGTGGGCCCAGTACGCTACCAGTTCGGCCACCGCCGTCTATATGTAGACTTAGGTTAGCAAGTTCAGAAAAGCAGTCACCATGAAAATATCGACAGAAGATAGAAAGAGAGGCAACATGGCGGCGGAATTTAAGAGGTAGAAGACTATCAGTAAGAGGAGGAGAGCTGATGAGACGAAGAGCCTTACTCCACTCTGTCCAAGAGAGCTGTGTGAGTGGAGCCCCCCCCACACGTGAGATGCATACTCCATACAAGGGCGGACAAGGCCCCTGTATATGGATAGAAACTGTGCGGGGGAGAAGAACTGGCGGAGACGATACAGAACGCCCAACCTCGAGGAAGCTGATTTAGTGTTGTTTGTATCTCTCTCCATCTTTATTTTTTCTTCATCTCTTTATTTTTCCTATTCTTTATCTCTATCTCTCTTCATCTTTATATTTCTCTATCTTTTGTTCTTTTTTTCTTCATCTTTCTCTTTCTTTATCTGTCGATCTTTATCTTTCCATATCTTTATTTTCTTTCTCTATCTCTTTCTGTATCTCTATCTCTCTTTATGATAATCTTTTTCTTCATCATTCTTTGTTTTCATTTTTCTTTGCATTGTTTTGACCACTATAAATGTATGTATGTACGTATGTATGTATAGTTCAACTTCAAGTACATTACATTACGATATCACGAATCCAACTATGATTCTCTCTCTCTCTCTCTCTCTCTCTCTCTCTCTCTCTCTCTCTCTCTCTCTCTCTCTCTCTCTCTCACACACACACACACACACACACACACACACACACACACTCACACACGTCATAATCTAAGCCTAGCATCTCTACACTCGCTATTCACTCCTCCCCCTTCTCTTCCTCCTCCTCCTCCTCTGCCTTAGTGACGCAAACAGTAACATGTATTTTGCCTTGACCTCAACAACCTTTCATTACCATAGTGCATAGGAAACACAAGGAAAACAGTCAAAACACAAGGGAAATTCCATACCAGCTCGAGTCCCGTCTTCTCCCTCGCTTCTAACGCAGTCCCCCTCCCCAAGACTGTGTTGTAGCCTCCCGCGGCCTTCCACGCCCAGAGTAGCCCACGAATAACCCGGCAGGAATGGAAGGGTGAGCTTTGATACCCTACGGTGCATCATCTGTAGCATTAAAGGCAATTGGTCCTGTATGGGTGTCAGCATCCCACGACTTTCACACACGCCCGTCAGAGGTTGGTATTGTTTAAGGCTTCCACCTCCCACATCAACTATTCTATTTCCGAAGGCCAAAAAGGAGGTCAGTCGGGTTCTAGTGAGTGATATTTTAAGTTCATGGTACAGAAGACGTGTCAAACTACCACCAGGGTCATAAAACTACTGGAAATGCCCAAAGCTCCTACGAAAGCCTTGGCAAATATGTGAACTTGAGCGACGAAATGTTTTAAAATACGACTCATAGCCCAAAGCCGCGCGGAAAACAGCGACGCGGGCTACTGGCAACCCTTTACTGCATCTCGGAAATCTTTCTCCTCTTCTTCTTGTGGCCGGTTTTTGGCCGTATCTTCCTCTTCTTCAAGGGGTTGAGAGAGGTCTGCCTTCTCAACACTAACGCAAGCCTAGGAGTGTTAAACAAAAACGTCGTTCTATAGTCTTCGTTCAGTTTACATCCAACAGTTCTGTAGCTCTGAACGCCTCATCACCGATTTCTCGAACCTCTTTCGCCTTGTTTGCCTTCTCATGGGACTTTCTGTGTGTCTGAACGCCATATCAGCCTCCACGACGGTCCACAGGGATAGTTTTGGATCCTCAAAACAAAGAGCTGACCGGCCGCCCGTCAAGTCTTGCGTTAGTTCGGTCATTTCGGTCGGCCCAGCTCAAGGAGACGGTAGGACTAAACGACCCTTACATCATCGTCTCTGTTGTGTATTTCAGGCTTATTTTGTCATGGACATTACGGTATGTGTGTGTGTGTGTGTGTGTGTGTGTGTGGGTGAGAGAGAGAGAGAGAGAGAGAGAGAGAGAGAGAGAGAGAGAGAGAGAGAGAGAGAGAGAGAGAGAGAGAGAGAGAGAGAGAGAGAGAGAGAGAGAGAGAGAGAGAGAGAGAGAGAGAGAGAGAGAGAGAGAGAGAGAATAAAGATAGCTCTCAATCGGGCCATTAATACACAGCCGCAGGTTAAGTTTGGAATCTCTAATTAAAGGAAGCATTGAAAGATTTTGGGTAATTTCTTCCCCCTCCTCCTCCTCCTCCTCCTCCTCCTCCTCTTTCATCTATAATTGTTTCATGACGATTACTTAAGTTTTCGATTTCCAAGTTATTATTATTATTATTATTATTATTATTATTATTATTATTATTATTATTATTATTATTATTATTATTATTATTATTATTATTATTATTATTATTATTATTATTATTATTATTATTACTATCATCATTGTTATTATTATTATTATTAAACGATTCAGTACTGCTCTCTTCCTCTCTCTCCTTCCCTGCTTCCTTCCTCCCTCCCTTCCTTCGTTCCTTCCTTTCTTCTCTCCTTCCTTCCCTCTTTCCTTCCTCATCTTTTCCTTTTCTTTCTTTCTTTCTCCGTTCTTCTTTTCTATTTCTTCACTTCTCTTTTATTACAACATTTTCCTTCTGTTTCCTTTTCTCCTTTTCCTTCCTTTCCTTTCTTCTTTCATTCTTTCCCTCTCTCCCTCTCTCCCTCATTTTTGTCATTTATTCTCTCCAGTCTTTCCTCTCTCTCCTCCCTCCTTATCCTCTTTTCCTTCCCTTGCCTAATCCTCCCTTTTCCTTTCTTTCTCCCACTTCTCTTCCCACCCCTTCTCCCAGTCCTCTTCTACCCTTCTCCTTTCCTCTCTTCTCTCTCCTTTTCCTCTCCCCTTTCATCCCTCCTTCTCTCCCCTCTTCCCCCTTCCCTGTCTCCTCCCCTTTCTTGCTAACCCCTCCCCTATTACCCTCCCTCCTCTCTTCTCTCCCCTCCTCTTCCCTCCCTCCACTTCCTCCCCCCCTCCCCCCTTTCCCTTTCTCCCATCTCCTTCTCTTCTCCCCTTTCTCCCCATTCCTGCTCCTCCCTCCTCTACCCTCCCTCTCTTAGTTACCCTCCTCTTGTGTCCCTCCCCCTTCATATCCCTTCCTCTCTCTTCTCTCCCTCCCCCTCCTACCCCTCCCTCACTTCTACCCTTTCTCTCCCCCTCCCTTCCTCTCCCCTCCCCTCTCCCCTCTCCCTATCCCTCCCACTCGTTTCTCTCCCTCTCCCTCCCACTCTTCTTCCCGCCTCCTCCCCCTCCCCTCCCGTCTTTTAATTCCTCGCCCATCCCGGCTACTCTTTTATGCCCCATCTTTTCTCTTCCTCCTTTCGCTTTTTTTCCCATTTTTCCGCCCATCATTTATTCACGTTTCCGGCGCACGATACAAACGCAATTATCATCATCATCCAGGGAGCGAGGAGGCGGGCTGCTGCTGCTGGCTCTTGTTGTTTTGTTGTTTTGTTTGCTGGATTGTTTGTTTTTTGGACGGGAAGCTGATGTGTTTTTTGTCAAATTTATTTGTTTTGTTTTTTTCGTTGTTTATTTTTCTCTATCCTGTTTGTTTGTTTTTGTTTTCGGGAAGGATGAAGTTTACGTTTTTTGTTTTCTAGTCAAGAGTTTGTTTTTACTTTTATTTTGTCTCGGTTCTCATCTAATTGATATTTTCTTTTTATTACTTTTTACTAATGTTTTACTTCTCTTCCTCATATATGTATACTTGATATTATTTT
>NC_066516.1:3840031-3842531 GCF_024679095.1 Eriocheir sinensis
TGATTACAGTTGTGGAAGGGAGGAGAGAGGGAGGAAGGGAAGGGAGGGAGAGAGAGAGAGAAGAAGGAGGGAGAGGAAAGGGAGGAATAAGCATAGGAAAAGAGAAGAAAAGAAAGGGAGAAGAGAAAGAAAATGGAGAGAAAGGAAGGGAAGGAAGAAAGGATAGAGAAGAGAGAGAGAGAGAGAGAGAGAGAGAGAGAGAGAGAGAGAGAGAGAGAGAGAGAGAGAGAGAGAGAGAGAGAGAGAGAGAGAGAGAGAGAGAGAGAGAGAGAGAGAGAGAGAGAGAGAGTGTTCAAATTCAAATTCAAATTCAAATAGTTTATTTCCATGGAACATGATTATTCTTTTGATCGTACGTGTATACATAAGTAATTCTAGTTTGAATTTCACGGTCACCTAAAACATCATAGAAAGGGTGAAACATTAACCTATTAGACGTAAACAATAGATTATATGAAAGATAAAACAGCAAAACAAGATAAATGATTAAACAATTAAACAAGTAAAACAATTTATCATTAAGAATGGGAAAAACAAAATATCTAATCTAAAAATATATAAACTACTTGAAATACATAAATTGAAGCTACAAATAACCTAAAATTAATAAAACAAATGAACTAAAATGTTGCATAAAATAGCTAGAAATTAAAAGGAAAATTAGTCATAAGTCTTTAAAAGTATATTTCTGAGTCTAAATTTAAAGCTGTGTAGGCTTTTTGAGCTTGAGATATACTGAGGCAAATTGTTCCATAATTTAGGTCCACACACAGTAGTGGCCCTTGCGCCAGCGTCTGTTTTCGTTTTTTGTACATACAGGTTATTTTCTTGCCTTGTTATGCTTGCAGTATTTTCTCTGACTGTGGGGAACTTTAGAAACCACTCAGGATAAAGTCCATTGATTACTTTGTACACTATGGTGCATTTTTCACAAATATATTTATCTGTAATAGTCAGCCACTAGTTATTTTCTTAGAGGAGTTACGTGGTCATATATTCTTGCCCCTCCGATGACAATCTTTGCGGCAAAATTCCCATTACTGTCTCATTTAGTTCTGTAGTATGTACATCAACAAGCATGTACCTGTCGAAATAAACCCCCAGGTTTTTACATATGTGTTAGGGTATATGTGCACACCATCACAATTAATATAAGTGTCAGGGGGAGTTCTTGATAGAAGCTGTCTAATTCCAATGAACATGCATTGCGTTTTTTTGGAATTTAATAGAAGTCCATTTTTGAGAAAATATCGTTTTATTTCATGCAATGTATCTAAAGTGTTTGAGATGAAGTTACTGAGATTATCTAGAGTATCAGCTTGGAGAAACTGGGTGTCATCCGCGTATTGTTTCAAAGAACATGCGTTTATTTTCTCAGCAAGGTCATTTACGTATACAGAGAATAAAATAGGACCGAGAATTGAGCCCTGCGGAACCCTATAACCGACTTTCACTTCCTCATATATTATTTTATTAATGCTGACAGATTGAGTTATATTTCTAGTGTAACTTGATAACCAAAACCTATCAACATTGAGTTTAGCACATTTACGCAAAAGATTCTTATGGTTAACACTATCAAAAGCTTATGATAGGTCACATATAGTTAAAATAGAAATTATCTTTGAGTCCATGTTACCAAATATTTTGTCCGTGATAACTGTGAGGGCAGTCTCTCTTGACAGTCTTGGACGGAAACCGTGCTGCGTATTAGAAAGAAGGCTGTTGAGCTCCAAGAACTGCATGAGCTGCCAGGCAACTATTTTTTCTAGTATTTTAGAAACAATGGGTAAAAGCGAAATGGGTCTGTAATTATTCATATCATTACTATCACCACTTTTAAAGAGTGGGACTACAAGGCCATGTTTCCAAAAAGGAGGGAAAACACCAGTGACAATGGAGGTGTTGATGATGCAAGTTAGATACAAGGCAATGTAGTATAAGGAATCCTTAATGAACCTCGATGGAATACCGTCAGAGCCTACCGAGTGTGTATCATTGAGACCTTTTATTGTTAGAATAATAGTTTCAGTGTCTACAGGCTGCGTAACATTTGCGTCATTAAAATAAGGGACATTAAAATAAGGAACACTTCCACCATGGAGCATTTCTTGAGTTTTTTCAAACGTATTTTTCGCAACTTTTGCAAAATGGATATTAAATTCGTTCGCTTTATTAGCTTTATCTTCAAAGTTACAATCACTTCCATTATTCTTACAATTAGGAACAATTTCTCTGATAGTCTTCCAGGTCTTGGCCGTATTACCTCTATTTTCTTTAAGTTTATTGTTATAGTATTCAGCTTTAGTTTCCGCGTTTCTTCTCTCGTGTATACTGTTCCTGTAGGGCAACATTTATTCTATCTGAGTTTAGTTTTTTTCTGAGTCTCATTTCTAAGTTTGATGGCCTCTTTTTGATCAGTATTCATCCATGGTGCAGATGGTCGTTTTATCTCCTTAGTAACACGAGGAGCACAACCATACAGACATTCGAATATCTA
>NC_066516.1:3847531-3870031 GCF_024679095.1 Eriocheir sinensis
GAGTTGGCGTTCACGAACTCAGCCATGGTAACAGACATCGAATCAGTGTCATTGAGTTATCGCTGGTTCACACGAAGTCATTACACGATACCCCGTGACCCTGGGAAGGCACTGGGCACCAAGGGCATCGACACGCCTCTCCAAGTCACTGTTCACCGTTCATGTCTCACGGAGCACAAGCGACGTAAGGATTCGTATCTTTGTCTGCCTGCCTGCCTGTCGACAACGCCATATACTTGTGCTATGCGAGTCCATAACACCATGAGCACCATGAGTGGAGTGACGTCCTGGGAACACCCACCTCTACCGTAGCCCTGAAATGCAACAACACTGACACAGGCAGGCAGATTAGCTTAGCATTTAGCCGCGTGTTTGCCATGGACGCGGGGCAAGCAGGGGTGTAGGGTGACGCATGCCTCTCGGGGTTTCAGTCAGTGCAATCTACATAATGACGGGGTGGTGGGGAGCGAGTCTGTCGGGGTGGATTAATGGATAGATAGGGAAATAGATTGATGGATGGATAGAAGGATGGATGGTTGGTTAACTTGATCCATAGCTATGTGTGTGTGTGTGTGTGTGTGTGTGTGTGTGTGTGTGTGTGTGTGTTACGTGATTATATTTGTATGCATTTATTAGTCTTATCATAACAGCCTTCACCTCCACACATCTCTCTTCCTCCTCATCTTCCTCCTCCTCATCTTCCTCCTCCTCCTCCTCCTTCTCCTCCTCCTCTTCCTCCTCCAAATACCATCCCCATCTACTCTTCCTCTTCCTCCTGCTCCTTCCTCCTCTACCTCCTCTTCTTCATCTCTTCCTTCTCCTCCTCGACATAGTCTTCTTCCTTCCCCATTTACTCCAACTCTTCCTCCTCCTCCTCCTCCTCCTACTCCTGGAGGTAGAGAGAACAACTGTTCCCATGAAGACAAGGAGAACAAATAATGCCACAAGCCCACCATGGATGACTACCCAGGTTCGACGGGCGATTAATTTAAAGAAGAGAAAATACAACTCGCTCAAAGAAAACGGCATTGACGAGGCACGCGAACAGTACCATCAAAGCCTCAGAGCTTGCAGAACACTCATTCGCCAGCGTAAACTCGACTATGAAAAGCAAATTGCACGCGAAGCCAAGTCCAACCCGATAAAGTTCTTCACGTATATAAGAACCAAAAAGAAGACAAAAAGCAATATCGGTCCCTTAAAAGATGAAAGTGACGTACTAACACAGGACAGTAGACAAATGGTCGAAATCCTAAACAGAAACTTCGCGTCTGTGTTCACGGTCGAGAATACCCAGTCCGTACCCGAGAGCCCTACCCCACCGATGGGAATCACTCCCCTAGAAATTGGCACAAGCGAAGAACGGGATGTGAAGAAGTACCTAGACAAACTCGAGACAAACAAGTCCACCGGACCCGACGATTTGTCACCCTGGCTGCTCAAGGAACTCAAGCAGCAAATCCTCAAGCCACTCACCACCATCTACAATCTGTCACTACAACAAAACAAAGTCCCAAAAGACTGGAAACAAGCGAATGTAACTCCGATCTACAAAAAGGGAGACAAAAGTGTGGCCCTAAACTACAGACCAATCAGCTTGACCTCTGTGGCGGGAAAAATCCTCGAGAAGATCATCAGAGACAAACTCGTTAGGTTACTTGAAGACAACAGCATCATTTCCGATGCTCAGCACGGTTTCAGGAACAAGCGCTCATGCTTAACCAATTTATTGGACTTCTTCCAAGGTATCTATGAAAACTAGGATAATCATATCCCCAGCGATGTTATATATCTAGACTTTCAGAAAGCCTTTGACAAAGTGCCACACGAAAGACTCCTCAAGAAACTCAAGTCGGCGGGATTAGGCGGCAATCTGACAGCGTGGATCAAGGACTGGCTCACTGGAAGAAAACAACGAGTTGTACTCAACGGACAGGCCTCCGAGTGGCTCCCGGTCACAAGTGGAGTGCCACAGGGGTCAGTGCTGGGACCCATACTTTTCATCATATATATCAACGACCTAGAACTAAGATTGAAATCCAATCTTTCAAAATTTGCCGACGACACAAAGATGGGTGGGAAGGCCCTCACGACGGCAGACTGCGAAATTATCCAGAGAGACCTGGACCAGAGTGAACTGAACGTTCCCAAGAGTAGATACACAAGTGCTTTAATCCTTCCCTGCAAGCCACTCCTATGGCAAACAGATTGATTAAATCACTGAACGCAGGCAGCCTAGTAATGAGCCAACAGGCTTTCTGCTGCCTGCTAGTCCATGTTTCCATGTTTTCCATGTTTCCTCCTCCTCCTCCTCCACATATCCTTTACACTCCTCCTCCTCCTCCTCCTCTTTACAAACCACAACACGCCTACAATAAAAACTCCCCTCTGATTGGCTCTCCTTCCTAGAGACGTCAGTCCCTTCCTGCCCTCTGATTGGTCCACCCTTATTGGTGACGTCATTCCCTTTCCTGCCTTCTGATTGGTTCTCCTCCTCTATTGGTGACGTCATTGATTATTTAGTTATTCAGTGAAGAAAAAAAGTAGTAGCAGTAGTAGTAGTAGTAGTAGTAGTAGTAGTAGTAGTAACAATAATAATAATAATAATAATAATAATAATAATAATAATAATAATAATAATAATAATAATAATAATAATAATAATAATGCGAATAATTGCTCTGATTTCCCCTTCCAGCCATGAATCACCGAATGAAGAGAGAGAGAGAGAGAGAGAGAGAGAGAGAGAGAGAGAGAGAGAGAGAGAGAGAGAGTTTGTATAGCTCGCAATTTCAGCCTCCGGTAATATCTCTTCCTACTTATTTACCTTCCCTCCCTCCCTCTCTCCCTTCCTCTCTCCCTTCCTTCCATTCCTTCCCTTCCCTACTTCCCTCCATTTCCTCCCTCCCTCCCTCTTTCTCCCTTCCCTCCCTCCCTCCCTTTCCCCCTCTCCTTTCCCTACCCTCTCTCCCTCCCTTCTTTCCCTCCCTCTCCCTTCGTCTCTCCCGCTGCTGCTCTTCTTTCCTTCCCTCCCTCCGTCCCTCTTTCCCTCCCTCCCTCTCTCCCTCTGCTATTTTCCTTTTCCCTGCCTCTCTCTCCCTCCTTTCCTCCTTCCTCTCCGTTTCTTACCTCCCTCTTCCCTTTTTCCTCTCATCCTTCCTTTCCTCCATTCCGTTTTTTTTTTATTCAATCTCCCTCCCTTCCATCTTTCTTCCTTTTTATATTCCTCCCTTCATTCCTTTTCTCCTTTCCTTCCTTCATCAATTATTCTCCTTTTCTTTCTTCCTTCCTTTCTTTCTTTTTCTTCGTATATTTCTCATTCCTTCTTTTACCATCTCATTCCTTCTTTTACCCTCTCTCTCTCTCCTTCCTTCGTTCCATCTCTTCCCTTCCTTCCTCCTTTTTTGCTCTCTTTTCTCCCTCCTCTCTTTCTTTCTCAGTCATTTCCCTCCCTGCCCTCATCTTTTTTCTCTCCCTTCCCTCCTTCCCTCCCTCCTTCCCTCCTCCCTCTTTCCCTCTCTCCCTCCCTCCCTCCATGAGATACAAATTTAACAGAGGGAGAAAAATTGCAGCGTTGATGGATAAACTGTGTGTGTGTGTGTGTGTGTGTGTGTGTGTGTGTGTGTGTGTGTGTGTGTGTGTGTGTGTGTGTGTGTGTGTGTGTGTTGAGGAATTATTTTAGTTGTTGTTGTTCTTGTTATTGATATTAATGTTCATATTTTTGTTATTTTTATATTTGTTTTTATCTATTTTTCTTCCTTTCGTTTTTATCACAGTTTTTCTTATATTTTCTTCTTCCTCTTCCTTTTTCTTCTTCATTTTTCGTCTTCATTTTATCTTGTTCTTGTTCTTCTTATCTATTCTTCTCCTTCTTCTTTTTCTTTTTCTTCTTCTTCTTCTTCTTCTTCTTCTTCTTCTTCTTCTTCTTCTTCTTCTTCTTCTTCGTTTTTCTTCTTCTTCTTCTTCATCTTCTTTTTCTTCTTCTTCTTCTCCTTTGTCTTCTCCTTTTTCTTCTTCTTCTTCTTCTTCTTCTTCTTCTTCTTCTTCTTCTTCTTCTTCTTCTTCTTATTATTATTATTATTATTATTATTATTATTATTATTATTATTATACTATTTTTTCTCTTCTCAATCTTCCTAAACTTTTTTCCTTATCATTTCTCTATCAACAGTATTCTCTCTCTCTCTCTCTCTCTCTCTCTCTCTCTCTCTCCCTATGTTGTTACTTGTCTAATATATATTTTTCTTTATTTTTTCAGGTTCAAGGTAAGCAAAAAATCACCTGCAGAGAGAGAGAGAGAGAGAGAGAGAGAGAGAGAGAGAGAGAGAGAGAGAGAGAGAGAGAGAGAGAGAGAGAGAGAGAGAGAGAGAGAGAGAGAGAGAGAGAGAGAGAGAGAGAGAGAGAGAGAGAGAGAGAGAGAGAGAGAGAGAGAGAGCTCAAAAAAAGATACTAATTAGATTTTGTGTGTGATTTTGGTCTTAATGTTGTTGTTATTGTTGTCGTTGTTGTTTTGGTAGTGATGGTGGTGGTAGTGATGAAGGGAGAGAAGAGAAAGAAGAGGAAAACATGGAAACATGGACTAGCAGGCAGCAGAAAGCCTGTAGGCTCTTTACTAGGCTGCCTGCGTTCAGTGATTTAATCAATCCGTTTGCCATAGGAGTGGCTTGCAGGGAAGGATTAAAGCACTTGTGTGCCTACTCTTGGGAACGTTCAGTTCACTCCCGTTACAGCAAAGTGGCGATCAATGCGTTTCTTGAAGGAGTTGATGGTCTCTGCGCTAACCACTTCTGCAGGAAGGCTGTTCCAGTGGCGAACAACTCTATTCGAGAAATAACTCCTGCCGATGTCGGTATTGCATCGCTTTGCTTGAATTGTTTTTCCGTTGTTTCTTGTTCTCAGGTTAGTTTGTAGCGTGAAGAGTTTGGAGTGATCAACGTTGCTGAGCTTGTTCAGGTACTTAAAGATTTGTAGCATGTCTTCCCGCAGTCGTCTCTTTTCCAACGTGAAGAGGTTGAGTCTCTCGAGTCGTTCTTCATAGGGTTTCGTCCTCAGTGATAGTATCATCTTCGTGGCGCGGCGCTGTACTCTCTCAAGTAATTCAATGTCTTTCCTGTAATTAGGAGACCAAAATTGCACGGCGTACTCCAGGTGGGGCCTTACCAGCGAATTAGACAAGGATAACATAACTCCCGGCGTCTTGTATTCGAAGTTCCTCGATATGAACCCAAGCATTGTATTGGCTTTCTTACAGGCGGACTTGCAGTGTTTTGTTTGTTTCAAGTCACTGCTGATGGTGACCCCGAGGTCTCTTACCTCTTGCACAACATGTAGTGGTTCGCCACCCATGTGGTATGTTTGCTGTTTCTGGATCCGATATGCATTACTTTACATTTGGTAGTGTTGAAGGACATCTGCCATTTTTCTGACCACCGAGTGATCTGGTCCAGGTCTCTCTGGATAATTTCGCAGTCTGCCGTCGTGAGGGCCTTCCCACCCACCTTTGTGTCGTCGGCAAATTTTGAAAGATTGGATTATGGATATGGATTAGGAGGAGGAAAAGGAGAAAAAAAAGAAGGAGAAGAAGAAGAAGAAGAAGAAGAAGATGAAGAAGAAATGGAAGAAGTAGAAGAAGAAGAGACGGAGGAGAGAAGAAAGCCGAAAGAAGAGGAAGAAGAGGAGGAAAAGGAGGTGAAGGAGGAAACATGGAAACATGGAAATGCAGGCAACAGAAAACCTATTGGCTCATTACGAGGTCGCCCGCTTGGGTGATTTAATCTGCACGACCGCCACTTGGGGCTTGGTGAGCAGATGAAAGCACCTCGATATTGAGGAGCAGATGGAAGCCCCTCGTTATTCAGTTTACTCCTGACGCAGCAAAATGACGGTCGATTCTATATTTGAAGGAGTTGGTGGTATTCGCATTTACTACTTCTGAGGGAAGATTGTTCCAGTGGCGGATGACTCGGTTTGAAAAGAAACTCCTTCCAATGTCTGTGTTACATCGACTCGACTGAATGGGTAAACCGTTATTTCTAGTTCTTGAGTTGGTTTGCAGCTCAAAGAATTTGGAGTAATCGACGTTATTGAACTTTTTTAGATACTTGAAGACTTGAATCATATCCCCTCGTAGGCGTCTTTTCTCCAGTGTAAAGAGATTGAGTCGCTTGAGTCGTTCCTCGTACGGTTGAGCCCTGAAGGTTGGAATCATCTTTGTGGCGCGTCGTTGAATCCTTTCCAGTAAAGCAATGTCCTTTCCGTAATTGGGAAACCAGAACTGCACTGCATACTCGAGGTGCGGTCTTACCATGGAATTATACAAGGATAGCATCACGTCTGGTGTTTTACACTCGAAGTTCCTCGCTATGAACCCGAGCATAATGTTGGCCTTGTTGTATGCTTTTTTACAGTGATTCGCGTGTTTCAGGTCACTGCTGATAGTGACTCCAAGATCCTTTTCCTCCTGCATCGCTTGCAGAGGTCTCCCATTCATGATGTATGTGTGGTTACTATTTTGGGACCCAATGTGCATGACTTTGCATTTGTCAACATTTAAAGACATTTGCCATTTTTCCGACCATTCGATAATGTGATTGAGGTCTTTCTGAATGATTTCGCAGTCGGTCTTTGTGAGGGCATCTCCACCCACCTTGGTGTCATCTGCAAATTTCGATATTGTGGATTTCAGTCCTGATTCTAGGTCATTAATATATATGATAAAGAGGATGGGTCCCAGCACTGACCCTTGAGGCACTCCACTAGTGACTGGAAGCCAATCGGAAGGCTGTCCGTTGAGTAGTATTCGTTGTTTTCTGTCGGTGAGCCAATCTCTTATCCACGCGATCAGATTGGCTCCGATGCCCGCCGAGTGCAGTTTCTTAAGGAGTCGCTCGTGCGGTACCTTGTCGAAGGCTTTCTGAAAGTCCAGGTATATAACATCACTGGAGATGTGGGCATCCCAGTTCTTATATATACCTTGGAAGAAGTCTAATAAATTCGTTAGGCAGGAGCGCTTGTTTCTGAAGCCATGCTGGGTGTCGGAGGAGGAGGAGGAGGAGGAGGAGGAGGAGGAGGAGGAGGAGGAGGAGGAAACATGGAAACATGGACTAGCAGGCAGCAGAAAGCCTGTTGGCTCATGACTAGGCTGCCTGCGTTCAGTGATTTAATCAATCCGTTTGCCACAGGAGTGGCTTGCAGGGAAGGATTAAAGCACTTGTGTACCTACTCTTGGGAACGTTCAGTTCACACCCGTTACAGCTAAGTGGCGATCAATGCGTTTCTTGAAGGAGTTGATGGTCTCTGCGCTAACCACTTCTGCAGGAAGGCTGTTCCAGTGGCGAACAACTCTATTCGAGAAATAACTCCTGCCGATGTCGGTATTGCATCGCTTTGCTTGAATTGTTTTTCCGTTGTTTCTTGTTCTCAGGTTAGTTTGTAGCGTGAAGAGTTTGGAGTGATCAACGTTGCTGAGCTTGTTCAGGTACTTAAAGACTTGTAGCATGTCTCCCCGCAGTCGTCTCTTTTCCAACGTGAAGAGGTTGAGTCGCTCGAGTCGTTCTTCATAGGGTTTAGTCCTCAGTGATGGTATCATCTTCGTGGCGCGGCGCTGTACTCTCTCAAGTAATTCAATGTCTTTCCTGTAATTAGGAGACCAAAATTGCACGGCGTATTCCAGGTGGGGCCTCACCAGCGAATTATACAAGGATAACATAACTCCCGGCGTCTTGTATTCGAAGTTCCTCGATATGAACCCAAGCATTGTATTGGCTTTCTTACAGGCGGACTTGCAGTGTTTTGTTTGTTTCAAGTCATTGCTGATGGTGACCCCGAGGTCTCTTTCCTCTTGCACAACATGTAGTGGTTCGCCACCCATGTGGTATATGTGGTTGCTGTTTCTGGATCCGATATGCATTACTTTACATTTGGTAGTGTTGAAGGACATCTGCCATTTTTCTGACCAACGAGTGATCTGGTCCAGGTCTCTCTGGATAATTTTGCAGTCTGCCGTTGTGAGGGCCTTCCCACCCACCTTTGTGTCGTCGGCAAATTTTGAAAGATTGGATTTTAATCCTAGTTCTAGGTCGTTGATATATATGATGAAAAGTATGGGTCCCAGCACTGACCCCTGTGGCACTCCACTTGTGACCGGGAGCCACTCGGAGGCCTGTCCGTTGAGTACAACTCGTTGTTTTCTTTCAGTGAGCCAGTCTTTGATCCACGCTGTCAGATCGTCGTCTAATCCCGCCGACTTAAGTTTCTTGAGGAGTCTTTCATGTGGCACTTTGTCAAAGGCTTTCTGAAAGTCTAGATATATAACATCACTGGGGATATGATTATCCCAGTTTTCATAGATACCTTGGAAGAAGTCCAATAAATTGGTTAAGCATGAGCGCTTGTTCCTGAAACCGTGCTGAGCATCGGAAATGATGTTGTTGTCTTCAAGGAACCTAACGAGTTTGTCTCTGATGATCTTCTCGAGGATTTTTCCCGCCACTGAGGTCAGGCTGATCGGTTTGTAGTTTAGGGCCACACTTTTGTCTCCCTTTTTATAGATCGGTGTTACGTTCGCTTGTTTCCAGTCTTTCGGGAGTTTGTTTTGTTGTAGTGACAGATTGTAGATGGCGGTGAGTGGCTTGAGGATTTGCTGCTTGAGTTCCTTGAGCAGCCTGGGTGACAAGTCGTCGGGTCCGGTGGAGGAGATGAATGAACAGGAGATGAAGGATAATGAGGTGTAGGAGTAGATGGAGAAAAGAAGAGGAAGAATTGGAAGAGGAAGAGGAAGCAGAAGAAGAAGGAAGAGGAGAAGGAGGAGGAGCACAAAGAAGCACAAAGAAACAACAAACAACAGCAGACCTGATGGTCCTTACGAGGCTGTTTGTGAGAAGCTACACTAACTATCTAATAAGGTGGAAGATGAAGGACAGCAAAGACGAAGGCTCCTCCCCACCCATCCCTCCAGTCAAAGCTGACAGGAAAGGAAAAAGAACCATGCAGTTTGGAAAAACTGCATGGAAATTTTGTAGGAAAGAGGAAAGAACTACCATTACTGCTACCACTAACCGGGCGATAAAAACGGACAAGGACACCAGTATTCGAAAGAACTTAACGTTATTACGACAATGAGTAATATCTTAGTTGCTGGTTGAATTCAAAATACTTGTCTAATCTATTTTTGAAGGTGGTAACTGTTGTACTAACAACGACAACACAGGGTAGAGAGTTCCAAGCATTAACGACTCGATTGAAGAAGTGTTTGGCTTCGTGCGACGAGAATCTTTTACCACTTATCTTGAAATTGTGTTTTCTTCTTTTTCTATTTGATCTATCAAATGTAAAGTAATCTTTCGCATTAATATCACTGAATCTTTTACACATTTTAAACACTTCTGTTAGATCGCCTCGTATTCTTCGTTTTGATAGGCTAAATAAATTTACTTCTTTAAGTCTTTGTTCATAGATAAATTTCTCAATCTGGAAATCATTATTCTCCGTTGAACCCGTTCTAACTTTTCTACGTCTTTTCTGTAATAGGGAGACCAAAACTGTACACAGTACTCTAGAGAGTACGAATTATTATTAAAGACTCGTCCGATGAAGCTAACCAGTTTGTTTGCGGTTTTAACTACCTCTGAACAATGCTGACTGGGCTTTAAATCGCTTGCTTTAGTGATTCCAAGATCCTTTTATTTACTTACTGCAGAAAGTTGTTGGCCACTCATTACGTACTGAACGCGATTGTTATTGTTTCCGATGCGTAACACTTTACATTTGTCAACGTTAAATTTCATTCGCCATTGATTGGCCGAACGTGCAAGTCGATCTAGATCTGATTGTAATGCTTCTTCGTCGAGTGTCGTAGTTACCTTACAAGCGATTTTTGTGTCATCCGCAAATTTTGATATTTTGCAATTGAGCCCATCATCGATATCATTAACATAAATTAAGAAGAGCATGGGACCAAGCACTGATCCTTGAGGTACGCCGCCTGACATCGAGCCAGTTAGATGAAACACCGTTTAGAACTACTCTCTGTTTCCGCTCAGAGAGCCAGTCCACAAGCCAATTGTGAATGTTACCCGAGATACCGTGCGCCAATAGCTTACTGAGCAACCGTTTGTGGGGGACCTTATCAAATGTCTTTTGAAAATCCAGATATATGATATCTACTGATCTGCTTTCATCGAACAACTCAAAAATATAATGAATAAAAGTCAAGTAAGTTAGTTAGCAACGAACGTTTACTACGGAAGCCATGTTGCGAATTATTTATTATATTATTTTCCTCAAAGAATTTCACCATATTGTCCCGAATGATAGTCTCCATTATCTTACAAACAATCGATGTCAGGCTAATTGGTCGATAGTTTCCTGGATAAGACTTGTCCCTTTTTTTGAAAACTGGTGTGACATTTGCTTGTTTCCATTCCGACGGAACTTTTCCAGCTGTTAAAGATTTATTGATTTACAAATTTGATGTTTGATTTCTTTTAAAATTCAAGGGGTAATTTAATCTTTTCAATTGTGCGTAAAATGTCACTTTCTACGATGAGCACGCCATTTAGAATCTTTTCGGTCCTTCTAACCTCCGTCGGTTGAGGTGATAAACAATCTTCATCAGTAAATACGGATGCTTAAGGGTTATTTTCATCGTTCGTGTGGTTATCATTATCATTAGCAAGCGGTCCGATACTACGAGTGAGTGACTTTTTACTAATTACAGAGCTAAAAAAAATCAGGATTATATTTACTTGTTTCCGCTATATATTCTTCAAAATTTTTCTTGCTTCGTTTTATTAATTTCTTGGTTTCGCGGCGAATTCTGTCCAACTCTAGTTTGTCAGCCTTACTCTGGGTTGATTTGTACCTACTGTATACACGTTTTTAAGAGAGAGGCTATTTTTAATTTCGTTATTCCACCATTTGGATTTCTTCTTAATAGTTGAACGTCTGTTACGATAGGGCAGTGTTCTTCAATCTCTTCTAAGTTCATACACTCTTCCGGGAGCTGTTGAGAAATTCATGTATCCTAGCCTCAAAAATCACGTCATAAGTATTTGGTGTCTATTTTAAACATAACAAATAGCTACTCGGTCCTACATAACTGTGATATAGGTGCTAGATGTGTAATAAAATAAAATAGTTGTGTATACATATTGTATTTCTACTTTTAAATGTACATATGTGCTTTTCTAAATGGTTTAAAAAATACAAATAGAACATCACATTGTATACACCGTTAGGAGTTTAATATACTGATATAATACATAAATCTGTAATCCTTTAATCTCAATTTAAATTAATTTCTTACTTGACACTTACGATTTTCTTCCTGAAGCTTCTTTTCGTACTGTGCACTCTCATGTAAACTGGCCATGTCATGTACCCCTCCCTGTACCCCATTGTTTCCATGTACCCTTTGAAAAAATCATGCACCCTGGGGTGCACCATCACCCAGTTTGCCTATTACTGCGACAGGGTACGCATATGCTTATGGCATTGTTCAATATTGTGGTGAAGGCCTCCCACGATTTATCAATATCTGTTTCCGTCGAAATTAGAGACCAGTCAGAATTATTTAAAACTGATCGGAGTCCTATGAAATTCGCTCTCTGATAGTCTGGTACCTTTTCTTTACTAGCAATCACTTTACTTTTATTCACCTTGATGCTGAATGTGATTATTCGATGATCGCTAGAACTAAAAACTGGACCAACATTTACTTCGTTAACTACATCAGCTGTCGTTGAGAAGATAAGGTCAAGTATATTATTTTCCCTAGTCGGTTCTTGAACGTGATTATGTAAATCACTTTCTAATAAATTTGTGTACAGGTCGAGCCCTGTATGAGAGTTCAACGGTTCGCCCCATCTTTTCACTGGCAAGTTAAAGTCCCCCACAATTATTGCCTCGCGACTGCTACTTGTTTCACTTCGCTTCGCTTAACGTGTGGTCGATATCAAGAGTCTGTCCTGGCGGTCTATAGATTAGTCCAACTACTATTTTACGAGACTTCTTTTTAATATCAATGAAGACCATGTCCACATTGGTTATAATATATGTTTTCACGGATACTGGATGGAGAGAGTTGTGGATATATAAGACAACGCCTCCACTCTGTCTGTTCTCTCTTTCGTGACTAAACTCGTATAACCCGGTAATCTATATTCCGTAATGAAATCTCTATTTAAAGTGTCTATCCAAGATTCT
This sequence comes from Eriocheir sinensis, assembly GCF_024679095.1. Classification (NCBI taxonomy): domain Eukaryota; kingdom Metazoa; phylum Arthropoda; class Malacostraca; order Decapoda; family Varunidae; genus Eriocheir; species Eriocheir sinensis. The sequence goes on from NC_066516.1 coordinate 3,859,736, forward strand.
GTGACTCCGATGATGTGATAATGATCAGTAGCTGCGAGTGCTTCTAAGTCTTCAGATTTGTTACATAGGCTACGAGCGTTTATTTAGCAAGCTTTAATGTGATTCGAGTCAGGGGTTGCGCGGGTTGAGTGCTCCCTCACGGTGGAGCTGCTGGTGTTCTCACCTTGGCGTTTTTTGGCTTTCGAAGAGCCACTTGGTCACAGGGCAGCCTCCCGAAACGGGCTGCTCCAAGAGGGCTTAAGTGGATGCCACTGGCGAGGAACAAGTCCGAATCGTAGTAAAAATTGTTCCACAAGTTAACGAACTGGACGTTTTCTTGTGAGCAAAGGGACTGAAGTCTGTTGTTCGTGCTGAAGGCCTTACTGTAAAAGCTAGGTTCGGCACCGACCCTCGGAAGGATTCCTGAGATTATGATGTTACTGGCATCCGTTTTTCGTTTATACTGCTTGATCATGCGGCGGTATTTTTCAAGCAGTTCCTTACGTCATTTTTTTTTTTTTTTTTTTTTTTACGTTGTTGCCTATTGCGCCGGTAGGCATCTTCCCGGTGGGGCCTGATGGTCGGCCCAAGGCTTCTTCCAGGTGGGGCCTGATGGTCGGCCCAGCCCGTTCTGGCGCAGGCGAGTGTTTATAGTGGCGCCATCTTGCATTGGCTCATGCTGCCCCCCGGAACTCGTTCTTGATTCGCTTGGACGGCTTCCTCTAGAGTCCGGGTTGATGGGTGGTCTTCAGGACAGCATGTGGGTAGTTTTAAGCCACTCGGCGGTGACTGAAAAATCCGAGTGGTAGCGTGGGGATTCGAACCCGCGTCGTCCATCACGCGGTGAATGTGGGCCCAGTACACTACCAGTTCGGCCACCGCCTACCCGCGTGAATGACAAAGAGGGTGTTTCGGTCGGCATTACTCGTGACATCATCGCACGCTGCGGTGATGTCGTCCAGTCTGGCACCTGGATAACAGTAACGTTTTCTGCGGCCGTTTGATGAACGACCACAGAACTCAACCAGCTGGCCACGCACCATGGAGTCCTCAACTAGGCGAGTCTCAAACTCATCCTCCATGGTATCTGTCAGGACAGGAAAAGGAGGAGGAGGAAGCGGAGGAGGAGGAGGAGTAGGAGGAGGAGTGTTTAAGAAATGTAACCAAATGCTGATCAAATTCTCTTCACTCACCAACATCATTTTGTTTCATATTTTCCTCCCGTTTCTCTCTCTCTCTCTCTCTCTCTCTCTCTCTCTCTCTCTCTCTCTCTCTCTCTCTCTCTCTCTCTCTCTCTCTCTCTCTCTCTCTCTCTCTCTCTCTCAGAGGCTCATATACACACAGAACGCAAAAGAGAGAGAGAGAGAGAGAGAGATTAGTCGAATCTGCCTCATTTCGCGCGCCGCGACGAAAAACCTTCCTGACGCCACAAAAAAATAATATATCTGCGTACAAATTCATGTATGAACACTTCAATATAATGGCTATCGTGTATTAAAATCATTTTAAAATATCTATATAAAAAGTTACTGTTTTTATATACTCATTTCACTATATAAATCAACCTATATTAAGCGCGTTATTATACATGTAATTTCTTATTTTATTTAGTATTCAACGCTATTTCTTCCCATTTATGAATAATGCATTTAATTTTCTTTCTTTTGATACCGAATATATATATATATATATATATATATACATATATATATATATATATATATATATATATATATATATATATATATATATATATATACATATAGATAGACAGATAGATTGATAGACAGATAGATAGATAGATAGATAGATAGATAGATAGACAGATACATATTTGATATCAAAAGAAAGGAAAGTCAGTGTATTATTCATAAATGGAAAGAAATAGGGTTGAATTCTAAATACAATAAGAAATAACATGTATAATAAGGCGCTTAATATAGGTTGATTTATATAGTGAAATGATTATATAAAAATAGTAACTTTTTATATAGATATCTTAAAATGATTCTCATATAAGATAGTCAACATATTGAAGTGTTCACATATGAATGTTTATCCAGATATATTATATTTTGTGGCGTCAGATTAATAATCAGAAAAAAAAATTGGAAGGTACTGAATAAATAAAGAAAAGTTATAAGCAAAAAACTAAGACTTGTCCAAATCGCGGCAAGAGGGCCTAAAAACAGGCTATTTTGTGACGGCTCGACGATATACTTGGAATCGAGCTATCAAAACCTCCTTCGAGCTAGTCAAACTACATTGCCAAGAGGGGCTACATGCGAAATTACAGCCTTCTAGAGGCAATAGCAATGCCCACTAGACAAAAACGGTAAAGTGTCTGGAGTTCGTCAAAATCGCTCTCATAAGGGTTTACATTTCGAGCTCTTCGACAAAACTACTGGAAGTAGGGAGATGTTATGCATCATATTGGAAAGCACATGGGTAGGGCTAACTTATTTGTTAAATAAGTTTTATTGAAATTCTCAAAAAATGAGTGGGTTTCAAAGTTCGGAACTCAAAAATAGTTTTTTTTTTCAGAGTCGTGTTTTGGGAATTTATTCGATTATTTACCTTTTCGAGTCGGTTTTTTAGCCCGGTCGCTAATTAAAAAATATAGCCCTTTCATTTTGCCGTCGATTGATACTAAAAACATTTATGTAGCCCCAGAAATAAGGGAGTTATGGCGATTCGCACCAAAGCGGTTGATTTTCCAAAATTCGCGGCTTAATGACAAGGGCGCCACAAAATCAAAAGAGTCCGCCGTCCATTACTTGAGATGTCACTGCTTGAGTCTTAGCGTGAGTTTAAGGAGCGCCACCTCTCGGGCCCACACGTGTTTTCTCTGTGGGGTTAAAATTCTCTGGGGTATTAAACTTTTCCTCCTTTTCAAAACAGGTATGCTGATACTGGTCAAGCTATATGCCTCTACTTTAGTAACACAGAATCTCTACGTTAGTAACACACAAGGAACTCCGTGTCTTTTACTGGGTGCTATGTTATGTTGCGTAAATGTAATACTACTGAGGACAGACAGGAAGACACAAATAGTTGATATGTAACCTATCTGCTCGTACCTGTAGCACGTGTAGGTCGCACAGTCAAGGTAGTCCTCTCACTAGTAAGGTAATCTTCGCAACACTTCAAACACTAGTTAGAGGCGTCATAGCACTGAGTTAGACGTTAATTACGTTGAATGCTACTAATTAGGACAAGTAAACCAGCACAATTAAGCGTTCGAGATCTGAAAAGGCGTACGTAACAGGTTAATTAAAACGTGTATGAACGGACTTCGGAAGTAGTGATGTTAAAATGTATCACCCAGAGAGTCGATTCACAAAACAAGGCGTCGGTTCACAAAACAAGGTGCGTAGAGCAGGGTTGAGTGCTGAGAGGCAAGGTCAACGTCCGTCACTTTCAGGGGGTCAGGAGTGACTGAGGAGGTCAGGAGTGAAGATAGAGAAAATAAGGAATGAGAAGGGTTTAAATTAAGAGGCACATAGAGAGAGAGAAATCCAGAGCCAGAGCCAGAGCCAGAGCCAGCCAGCCTGGAGCGTCCACCCTCCCAGCATACACTGCTAATTGACCCCCCAAGCAGGAGGAGGGAGAGAGAGAGGGTGAGGGAGGGAGACAGGAAGGGAGGGAGGGAGGGAGAGAAAAAAAGGAAGATAGGAATGATACATTTGCCTTTTCTTCTCTCTTTATTTCCTTCCCCTCCTTTCCTTCTCCCTCCCTTCTCTTTTCTTTCTCTTTTCTTTCATTCTTTCTTCATTTATCTACTCTCCTCTCACTCTCTCTCACATAATTCACAGGATCATTCTAATTACATCAATGTCAAAGGAGAGTGAGAAAGGAAAATCAGAAAACAGAAACGCGAATATGAGATGAAAATATCACTCGATGCTGAGAAAAATCCCAGGTTATTTTTTAGTTACATAAGAAACAAAAAAAAACTTAAAAATAATATCGGTCCACTACTGTTAAGTGGCAATACGATTAGTGATGATAAAGGCATGGCGTCGATCCTAAATTCAACCTTTAGTAGCGTATTTACAAAAGAGAACATGACATCGATTCCAGCCCCGAAGAAAATTTTTCAAGGCCCTGAAGAACATAAGCATGCATTGACCGAAATTGATATCAGTGAAGTGCGTGCGTACCTGCAGAAAATAGATCCAAATAAATCTCCGGGCCCCGACAATTTATCTCCTCGCATGTTGAGAGAATGTAGTCAACAGCTAGAATTACCCATAACATTAATATTCAATAAGTCATTAGCACAGGCCAGTGTGCCTCTCGAGTGGAAAAAGGCCAATATTACCCCGATATTTAAAAAAAAAGATAAAAAACAAGCCAGTAATTTTCGTCCCATCAGCCTTACGTCTGTCCTAATTAAACTATTCGAAAAAATAATCAGGGATAAAATGATCACTTTCCTTGAAACAAATGATTTGATAACTGATAGTCAGCATGGATTTCGTAGTAATCGGTCTTGCCTTACCAACCTATTAATCTTTTTCAACGATGTTTATACATGTTGGGACGCCCGAAGCCCATATGACGTAATTTACTTAGATTTTCAGAAAGCGTTTGATAAAGTTTCTCACGTTAGGCTTATTTCTAAACTGCGTTCCCACGGTATTAACGACCATCTATGTGCGTGGATTCATGACTGTCTCACCAACAGAGAACAGCGTGGAGTTCTTAATGGTGAAGCATCGGATTGGCAACCCGTCACCAGTGGCGTGACCCAAGGTTCGGTCCTGGGGCCAACACTATTCATAGTTTACATGAACGACTTAGAAACTGATATCCTATCAAAAGTAGCCAAATTCGCCGACGACACCAAATTAGGAGGTACGATAATGAACAAAGTTGCGAGAATATTCAATCAGACTTAACAAGACTTGCCGACTGGAGCGAAAAATGGCAAATGAGTTTTAACGTAGATAAATGTAAAGTAATGCACATAGTTGAAAAAAATCCTAACTTTAAATATCAGATTCAAGGACATGAGCTCAGCAAAGTAAAACAAGAAAAAGATCTCGGTGTCATTATCAGTAACACTCTTAAAATGAGTGATCAATGTTCTGCAGCGAGTAAAAAAGCCAATATGATGTTAGGATTAATCTCAAGAAACTTTGATTATAAATCACCCGAACTTATGAAGAGATTATATTTAGCATTTGTAAGACCACACCTAGAATACGCCGTTCAGTTCTGGTCACCGTACTATATCAAAGATCAAGTTTTGCTCGAAAGGATACAGCGACGAGCAACCAAACAAATTCCAGCGCTCCGAAACTTGCCATATGACGAGCGTTTAAAGAGTTTAGATATGTTTTCCCTAAAAAAACCGAAGGATAAGAGGGGACTTAATTGAAGTGTTCAAAATCCTTAATGGATTCGACAACATTAACCCATATAGTCTATTTCAGAAAGACACCAACACAATAACACGCAGCAATGGTATGAAGTTAAAGGGAAACCGATGTAACACATTGGTGCGCAGAAGTTTTTTTCAATAATAGAGTCGTCGATTACTGGAATAGACTCCCACCGTCAGTAGTTAGCTCACAGAGTATCAATAGCTTCAAGTCTTCATTAGATAAGTACTTCAGGGATATAAGATTATACTGACCCTTCTTCGCATGTTTTCAGACAGATTGCAGCAAGACCTCAACCTAAATCCATATTATTCTCCCCCACAACCTAGAGTGCAAGTAGCGTAAGTTAACAATAGAGTAAAGCAACAGTTAATGTCCGCAAGACAGGTGGAGTGAGGTGTCGGTGCAGTAAGGTGACAGGGTACTGGTGCGTGCATACTACCGCCGGTAAAATGAGGATCAAGCCTCCACCTGTGCCCCTGAAACTACACCTCACCCATCGTGAGTATTAGGGGGGATTCTGGGGCTGCCCTGTGTAGGCCACTCGTCCTCTTCCAGTCTCCCTGTGTTTCTATGTTCTTATGTTCTTATGTAATGAAGTCATTTTCCCCCACAGCTTAGGTTACCAGTAGTGTAAGTTAAGGGTAGTAATTTCCTCTTATTTCTCTCTTTACTGTAAAATTTCCATGTCCCTTTCTTCCTTAAAGGTACATGGTGTTCTCTTCTATCTATTTCCTGCCGGCACGTTGCCGGAGGGAGAGGTGGGTGGGGAGGAGCCTTCATCTTTTCTGTCCTGTCCTACCACACGTAGATTACTAGTAGTAGCGGTAGTAGACAGACACCCTCGTCATAGACCGATAGGTCTTCTGGTGTCTGTTCTTCCTATGTATGCCTATGTATTCCCCCTCCACACACACACACACACACACACACACACACACACACACACACACACACACACACACACACACAAACCCACACACAATGTTAATTTAATCGATTAGGATCATACAATACGAAACGGGATTGAAAGAGGAGGAGAAGAAGGAGGAGGAGGAGGAGGAGGAGTAGAAAGAGGAGGAGGAGGAGGAGGAGGAGGAGGAGGAGGAGGAGGAGGAAGAAGAAGAGGAAAAAGAGAAAAGAAGTCTGCAATAGGCCGGCAGGCCTGCACAAGGCGGCTCCTTTGAATTCCTAAGCTCCTGTGAATCTAACCCCACCTAATATCACAGTCCATGATTTTATCTAATCTATTTTTTTAATGTGACAATTGTATTAGCACTCGCCACATGACTGCTCAGCCTGTTCCATTCATCTACCACTCTATTAGTAAACCAATTTCTGCCTACGTCCCTGCTGAATCTGAACTTATCCAGTTTGAACCCATTACTACGTGTCCTACCCGGTTCTCTTACCAACAAAACCTTATGAATATCCCCCTTATTAAAGGCCTTCATCCATTTATAAACCTCGATCATGTCTCCACGCACCCTTCGCCTTTCTAGAGAATGCAAGTTTAACTGTATGAGTCTTTCCTCGTATGGCAAGTTTCGTAACCCTTGAATTATCTTAGTCATCCTCCTCTGCACCGATTCTAACATTTTGATATCCATTCTATAGTAAGGTGATCAGAACTGAACCGCATAATCAAGATGAGGTCTAACTAATGCTAAATATAGTTTGAGGAAGACTTCGGCGCTACTGTTGCTTACGCTCCTAGAAATACAACCCAGTACCCTGTTTGCTCGACTTCTCGCTTGAATGCATTGTGCCCTTGAACGGAGATCATAGCTCACTAAGACCCCTAAATCTCTCTCGCATCCAGACCTGCTTATGGGAGTGTCATTTAAGCAATAGTTAGTTATGTGAGGGGTTGTTCCTCCCTACACTCAGAATGCTGCACTTCCCTACATTGAATTCCATCTGCCATTTATCCGCCCAGTCATGCAATCTGTTTAGTTCATCCTGGAAAATGCTAGCGTCCTGATCCAACTCAATTACTCTTCCGATCTTCCGATCAGCAAACTTACTGAGATCACTAATAATTCCCGTATCTAAGTCATTGATTTATTTTAAATAATAATCAAAAGTGGACCTAACACCGAACCGTATGGGACCCCACACGTAACAGCCCCAGTCAGATCTTTTACCATTAATCTGCATTCTTTGCTTCCTATTGCTAAGCTACGCCTTGACCCAGTTCAAAATTTTACCCTCTACTCCGTGAGCCTGTAATTTAAGCAACAGTCGGTGGTGAGGAACTTTGTCAAACGCTTTGCTGAAATCAAGATAAATTACATCATAATTTTCATCTCTGTCTACCGCCTCAAATACTTTATTGAATAGCAAGACAAGAGATTGGTGAAGCATGACCTACCTTTCGTGAAGCCATGCTGCAGGTCGTGAATTAAGCTATGCTTCTCTAGATGGTCCCTAATGCTCCTGGCTATTATGGACTCCAGCATCTTACCAATAACCGATGTTAAGCTAATTGGAAGCAGCTGACCTGTCCCCGTTTTTGAAAATCGGCGGCACATTAGCTACTTTCCATAGGCTGGGCACATAACCAGTATAAGGATAGAACCATGTGTGGAAGGGAGGAAGTAGGAGGAAGAGGAGGAGGAGGAGGAGGAGGAGAAGGAGGAGGAGGAAGAGGAGGAGGAGGAGGAAATATGCAAGTAAATTAGAAGTGAAAAAGGAGGAGCAAGCGAGCAAGAGAGAGAGAGAGAGAAGAATGAAGAGGAGCAAGAGGAAGAGGAGGAAGGAGAAACTCAATGAGGATTATGAGGAGGAGGAAAAAATTAGGACAAGAGGAGAAGTAGGAAGAGGAGGAGGAGGAGAAGGAGGAGGAGTACATGGCTGTCAGAAAGTTATAAGAAGATGAGGTGAAGATGAGAGAGAAGTGGAGGGGGTTAAAAATTCTCTCTCTCTCTCTCTCTCTCTCCGGGTAGGACACGTTGTAATGGGTTTAAACTGGGTAAATTCAGATTCAGCAGGGACATAGGCAAAAATTGGTTTACTAACAGAGTGGTGGATGAGTGGAACAGGCTGAGCAGTCATGTGGTGAGTGCCAATATAACTGTCACATTCAAAAATAGATTAGATTAATTCATAAGAACATAAGAACATAAGAACGCAGGAGTCTACAAGAGGCCGGTAGGCCTGTACGAGGCAGCTCCATTGACCCTAAGCTCCCGTGTATCTAACCCCACCTAATATCGCTGTCCATGAATTTATCTAGTCTATTTTTGAATGTGACAATTGTATTGGCACTCACCACATGACTGCTAAGCCTATTCCACTCATCCACCATCCTGTTAGTAAACCAATTTTTGCCTATGTCCCTGTTGAATCTGAATTTATCCAGTTTAAACCCGTTACTTCTTGTCCTACCCGGTTCTCTTACCAACAAAACCTTATGAATGTCTCCCTTATTAAAGCCCTTCATCCATTTATAAACCTCGATCATGTCTCCACGCACCCTTCGCCTTTCTAGAGAATGCAAGTTTAACTGTTTGAGTCTTCCCTCGTATGGCAAGTTTCTCAACCCCTGAATCATCTTAGTCATTCTCCTCTGCACCGATTCTAACATTTTGATATCCATTCTATAGTAAGGTGACCAGAACTGAACCGCATAGTCAAGATGAGTTCTAACTAATGCTAAATATAGTTTGAGGAAGACTTCGGGGCTTCTGTTGCTTACGCTCCTTGAAATAAATCCCAGTACCCTATTAGCTCGATTTCTAGCTTGAATGCATTGTGCCCTTGGACGGAGATCAGAGCTCACTAAGACCCCTGAATCCCTCTCACACCCAGACCTACTTATGAGAGTGTCATTTAAGCAATAGTTATGTGAGGGGTTGTTCCTACCTACACTCAGAATACTGCACTTCCCTACATTGAACTCCATCGGCCATTTATCCGCCCAGTCATATAATCTGTTGAGTTCACCTTGGAGAATACTAGCGTCCTGATCCGACTCAATTACTCTACCGATCTTGGTATCATCTGCAAATTTACTAACATCACTACTAATTCCTGTATCTAAGTCATTGATATAAATAATAAACAAAAGTGGACCTAATACCGAACCTTGTGGGACCCCACTCGTAACACATCTCCAGTCAGATCTTTTACCATTGATTTGCACTCTTTGCTTCCTATTGCTAAGCCACGCCTTGACCCAGTTCAAAACTTTACCCTCTACTCCGTGAGCCTGTAATTTAAGCAACATTCGTTGGTGAGGAACTTTGTCAAACGCTTTACTAAAATCAAGATAGATTACATCATAATTTTCATCTCTGTCAACCGCCTCAAATACTTTATTGTAGAAGGACAAGAGATTGGTGAGGCATGACCTACCTTTTGTGAACCCATGCTGCGAGTCGTGAATTAAGCTATGTTTCTCTAAATGCTCCCGAATGTTCCTGGCTATTATGGACTCCAGCATCTTCCCTATAACCGATGTTAAGCTATTTTTTTTTTTTTTTTTTTTTTTTTGCATTTGCCTGCTACTTGGTTCGGCTTTCTCCCAGAGGTCGGGTCGATCCGTTTCCAACTGGTTTCTTCCTGTCCCTCCAGCCTGTTGGTCCGCAGGCGAGTGTCTGGCGCAGGTGTTTATAGTGTGGCTTCATCTGCCATTCCTGCTGCTGCCCCTCCCAGAGCTCATCTTGATCCCTAGAATCTAAGTCCGGGTTGATAGGTGGTCTTCTGGACACAGCATGTGGGTAGGCGGCGGCCACTCGGCGGCGGCTGAAAAGGCACTGGTGGCGGCCTCCAGAACACCTGCTCTGCGTGCCGACTCACGAGGCCGTTGCGCCTCCCCATAAATTGGGCTGATGGACTGATATAAGGTGGGGTTAGATTCACAGGAGCTTAGGTTCAAAGGAGCTGCCTTGTACAGGTCTGCCGGCCTCTTGCAGACTCCTAG
>NC_066516.1:3875031-3900031 GCF_024679095.1 Eriocheir sinensis
GCACCTATAAAATAACAGGAGGAGGAAGAAAAGAGTAGCAAACAATCACGAAGAAAGGATGATCCGAAAGAGAAAGAAATTGAGATAAAAATCAGAATAAAAAAAACTACATGATACAAAAGATATGAATATGACGAGAGAAAGATGGAAGTATGAGAGAAAGGAAGATGGAGGAAAGGAAAAGGAAAGGAGAGAAGAAGAAAAGTAGGAGCAATGGTACGAAGACAGGGAGAAGGAGAGAGGGAGAAAACGGGTGGGAAAAATAGAAGGCGTGGAAAGGCAGATTGAGAGAGAGAGAGAGAGAGAGAGAGAGAGAGAGAGAGAGAGAGAGAGAGAGAGAGAGAGAGAGAGATGAAAAGTGAGAGGAGGACAGACAGGTGGTCGTCCCCTCACGAGAGAGAGAGAGAGAGAGAGAGAGAGAGAGAGAGAGAGAGAGAGAGAGATTTGAAGTTTCCATCACAGTTACATAATACACACACACACACACACACACACACACACACACACACACACACACGTACACACAGCATTATTCATCGTAAGTAAACGTACACAGCCCTACACTTTACACAGGCGACGACAGCGTGTGTGTGTGTGTGTGTGTGTGTGTATGTTTATTTTCTTTTTTCCTTCCTTCATTCCTTTTCCTCTATTATTTCATATTCTCTTTTAACTCCGTCCTTTGGTTCTTCCTTTTTTCTTTTTCTTTTCTTCTCTTTTCCATCATTTCCTTTCCTCATTTTTTATCCCCTTTTCTTCCATCCTTTCCGCCTCCTTTCCTGCATTTTCCTTCTTTTTCTTTTTTCCTTTTCATCAGATTTCATCTACAATATAACTACTTTGGGGAGGCGGTAGCTGAGTCGTCAGAGTAACGGCCTCGTGTTCAGGAGGACACGAGTTCAATCCCCGCCCGGTGCCACCAAGCTGGGATTTTTCAGCCGCCGCCGAGTGGCTTAAAACTACCCACATGCTGTCCAGAAGACCACCTATAAACCCGGACTCTAGATTCTAGGATCAAAGATGAGGTCTGGGAGGGCAGCATGAGCCAATGCAAGATCGCGCCACTATAAACACTCGCCTGCGCCAGAACGGGCTAGGCCGACCATCAGGACCCATCGGAGAGAAGCCTTGGACCGACCATCAGGATCCACCGGGAAGAAGCCTACCGGCGCAATAGGCCGCAATGTAAAAAAAAAAAAAAAAATACTACAACTACTACTACTACTAAAATTCTGAGAGAGAGAGAGAGAGAAATAATTAGAATAATTATAAGGAGAGAGAGAGAGAGAGAGAGAGAGAGAGAGAGAGAGAGAGAGAGAGAGAGAGAGAGAGAGAGAGAGAGAGAGAGAGAGAGAGAGAGAGAGAGAGAGAGAGAGAGATTTCATCCCCCTCGGCGCCCTCGTGCAAAAAGTCGTAATGAAGAAAAGAACAAAGAACAGAAAGAAGAAAATGAACCGGGTCCTTGAGAGAGAGAGAGAGAGAGAGAGAGAATAAACTAATTTATTTTTTTTTTTTTTTTATAAGGAGAGAAAGAAAAATAATAACTTCCCTTTAGTCCAAATACTTTCTTCTCTCTCTCTCTCTCTCTCTCTCTCAATTCTTCCGTGAAATAATACGTTAAGATGGAAATATAATACATTGAACAGAAGAGAGAGAGAGAGAGAGAGAGAGAGAGAGAGAGAGAGAGAGAGAGAGAGAGAGAGAGAGAGAGAGAGAGAGAGAGAGAGAGAGAGAGAGAGAGAGATTTCATCCCCCTCGGCGCCCTCGTGCAAAAAGTCGTAAAGAAGAAAAGAACAAAGAACAGAAAGAAGAAAATGAACTGGGTCCTTGAGAGAGAGAGAGAGAGAGAGAGAGAGAGAGAGAGAGAGAGAGAGAGAGAGAGAGAGAGAGAGAGAGAGAGAGAGAGAGAGAGAATGTCCCGTCTCTCTTCATATTCATCACTCTGAAATCGTTTCCTAAGTTAACATAACCATTACAAATTTCCGTAACTAAGAGATGTCAGTTATTAGAAATTGTAACAAAATCGCTTCACTCCACTCCATATCTCCTCCTCCTCCTCCTCCTCCTCCTCTTGATATCGATCACGCATTAAGTGAATTATTATTAGAAACAAGTAGCAGTTGCGAGGCAGTAATTGTTGGGGACTTTAACTTGTCAGTGAAAAGATGGGATGAACCGTTGAACTGTCATACAGGGCTCGACCTGTCCACAAATTTACTAGAAAGTGATTTACATCAACACGCTCAAGAACCGACTCGGGAAAATAATATACTTGACCTTATCTTTTCAACGACAGCTGATCTAGTTAACGAAGTAAATGTTGGTCCAGTTTTTAGTTCTAGCGATCACCGAATAATCACATTCAACATCAAGATGAAAGAAAGTAAATTAACTGCTAGTAAAGAAAAGGTGCCTGATTATCAGAGAGCGAATTTCGTAAGACTCCGATCAATTTTAAATAATTCTGACTGGACTGTAATCTTGGCGGAAACATATATTGATAAATCTTGGGGGGCCTTCACCACAATATTGAACAATGCCATAAGCATATGCGTACCCTATCGTAACAGACGTTCAGCTTTTAAGAAGAAACCCAAATGGTGGAATAATGAAATTCAAAATAGCCTATCTCTTAAAAAATGCGAATACAGTAGATACATATCAACTCAGAATGAGAATGACACACTAGATTTGGACAGAATTCGCCGCGGAACCAAGAAATTGATAAAACGAAGCAAGAAAAATCTTGAAGAATATAAAGCGGAAACAAGTAAATCTAATCCTAAGGAATTTTTTAGCCATCTAAATAATAAAATGTCACTCACTTGTGGTATCGGACCGCTTGCTAATGATCATGGTAATCATACGAACGATGAAAATTAAATGGCTACAATCCTAAATAACTTTTTCGCATCCGTATTTACCGACGAAGATTGTTTATCACCTCAACCGCCAGAGGTTAAAAGGACCGAAAAGATGTTAAGTGGCGTGCTCATCGTAGAAAATGACATTTTACGCACAACTGAAAAGAGTAAAATAAGCAAACCTTAAAACTACCCACATGCTGTCCAGAAGGCCACCTATCAACCCGGACTCTAGATTCTAGGATTAAAGATGAGCTCCAGGAGGGCAGCATGAGCTAATGCAAGATGGCGCCACTATAAAAACACTCGCCTGCCCCAGAACGGGCTGAACAGACCATCAGGCCCCACCGGGAAGAAGCCTTGGACCGACCATCAGGAATTCAGGATGCACCGGGAAGAAGCCTACCGGCGCAATAGGCCAAGACGTAAAAAAAAGGAGAATAATACGAGTTTGACAAAGAAGGCATAACAGGTGAATAATGGTGACAAGTATTTAAGTCCTCCCTTCTTCTTTGTTGTGTACTTTTACAAAAAAAAAAATAATAAATAAAAAAAATAAAAAACATCAATCAATCAAATTGTAAGTCTCAGCAGGACGTTTACTGGTCAGCAGGTGAAGTGAGTTCATGTCATAGAAATTCTAATTTTTTTCTCATATTACCATTGAAGCCGTGCAACGTGTTGCTGTATTGTTTAATATTTTTTCACATTTATTTAAAGAAATAATATAACCATTTGAGAGCAAGGATTTGTATTATTTACTGACTGATGTCATTGGTAAGCTCCACTGGGGAGTGCCCGCGGCTACCAGAGCTCCGTTACCAGAGGTTCCAATCTCTGTTACTGATGCAAACAAACAACGCCGCGAAAGACGACTGTGAAAGCGGATTTCTTGTTGGTAGCGGCGATCGCCGCTCATTGGTAATGATCAAAACAAACAAACGTGACTGTGAAAGCGCCCCTTAGACTCCACGCTGTCAAGAAGAGCTGTGTGAGTGGAGCCCCCAACACGTGAGAAGCATACTCCATACGAGGGCGTACAAGGCCCCTATATATGGGTAGCAACTGCGCGGGGGAGAACTGGCGGAGACGATACTGAACGCCCAACCTCGAGGAAGCTGATTTAGTGACGAAAGAGATTTTTTTTTTTTTTTTTTTTTTTTTAGTCGGATCAGGACGCTAGTACTCTCCAGGGTGAACTAAACAGATTGTATGACTGGGCAGATAAATGGCAGATGGAGTTCAGTGTAGGGAAGTGCAGTATTCTGAGTGTAGGTAGGAACAACCCCTCACATAACTATTGCTTAAATGACACTCTCATAAGCAGGTCTGGCTGCGAGAGGGATTTAGGGGTCTTAGTGAGCTCTAATCTCCGTCCAAGGGCACAATGCATTCAAGCTAGAAATGGACCAAATAGGGTACTGGGATTTATTTCAAGAAGCGTAAGCAACAGAAGCGCCGAAATATTCCTCAAACTATATTTAACATTAGTTAGACCTCATCTTGACTATGCGGTTCAGTTCTGGTCACCTTACTATAGAATGGATTTCAAAATGTTAGAATCGGTGCAGAGGAGGATGACTAAGATGATTCAGGGGTTGAGAAACTTGCCATACGAGGAAAGACTCAAACAGTTAAACCTGCATTCTCTAGAAAGGCGAAGGGTGCGTGGAGACATGATCGAAGTTTATAAATGGATGAAGGGCTTTAATAAGGGAGACATTCATAAGGTTTTGTTGGTAAGAGAACCGGGTAGGACACGAAGTAATGGGTTTAAACTGGATAAATTCAGATTCAACAGGGACATAGGCAAAAATTGGTTTACAAACAGGGTGGTGGATGAGTGGAATAGGCTTAGCAGTCATGTGGTGAGTGCCAATACAATAATTGTCACATTCAAAAATAGATTAGATAAATTCATGGACAGCGATATTAGGTGGGGTTAGATACACGGGAGCTTAGGTTCAGAGGAGCTGCCTCGTACAGACCTACCGGCCTCTTGCAGACTCCTATGTTCTTATGTTCTTATGTTCTTATAAGCCTTATGAGAGTTGAGGCCAGAGAGGGGATAGAAAACATCGTTCTTAAGAATTTTAATAACAGGCATAAAGGAGTCAGAGAGGGGATGAGTAAGAGGAATATGCCCAGAATCGTCCAGAGTGGAGTTTTTACAGAACGTTTGAGAGAAGAGTTCAGCCATAGAGATAGATGAGACGGTGGTGCTGCCCGCAGGGTTAAGGAGAGGAGGGAAAGATGAAGAAGTGAAATTGGAGGAGATATTTTTGTCCCGGAAGAATTAGAAAAAGCAAGGTTTTTATATTTCCTATTGGTGAAAGAGCTTTTGGTAAATCGAAGAATAGATTTGGCAAGATTCCGGGCAGAAATATAGATATCATGGTTAGCAGGAGTGCGAAGGCTCTGGTACTTTTTGTGAGCTGCCTCTCTATCTTTGATAGCACGAGAACAAGCGTTATTAAAACAAGCCTTTTTAGCATGAGGAGTAGAGAAAGTACGTGGAATGTATTCCTCCATTCCAGAGACAATCACCTCTGTGAAGCGCTGGGCACACACAGAGGGGTCTCTCTTCTGGAAGCAGTAATCATTCCACGGGAAATCGGAAAAGTACATTCTCAGGTCATCCCACCGATCTGAAGCAAAATGCCAGAAGCATCGCCTCTTCGGTGGGTCTTGAGGTTGTACAGGAGCGATAGGACAGGAAACAGAAATAAGTTTGTTATCGAAGGAGCCCAACGGAGAAAACAGTTTGACAGAGTAAGTAGAAGGGTTAGAGGCAAAGAAGAGGTCTAGTATGTTGGGCCTGTCTTTCTTTACTACACATTTTTTTTATTATTTCTCCTTTTGTTTTTTCTTTTCTTCAATATTTTCGTCCTTTCGTCTTTCTTTCCTTCCTTCTTTCGTCCAATCTTGTCTTCTTTTCTTCTCTCTTTTTTCCTTCATTTTTTAACTAATTACATTCTTCCTTCTCTTTTTCTCTTTTCTCATTTATTCTTTTTCTTCTTTTTGTCCTTTCTTTTCTATCTCATTTCTCTTTCTCCTTCACTCATTTTTTTCTTTGGTTTTTTTCCCGTTCCTTTTTTCCTTTTCTCTTTCCTTCTTTCTTTTATTCCATTTATTATTATTTCCAAATTTACTTCTTGAATCATTTTTTTTTCTTAATCATATTTATCCTCCTCCTCCTCCTCCTCCTCCTCCTCCTCCTTCACCTCTCACTCTCTTCCATTTTCCTCCGGTTTCCTCTCTCATTCTGCTGCTCCTTCCTCCCTTCCTCCTCCCTTTCTTTCTCTCTTTCCTCTCCCTTTCTCTCCTTCTTCCTCTCTCATTGCGGTCTGAATGGAGGAGGAAGGAAGAGGACGAAGAGGAGGAGAAGAGAAGAAGTTTTATATTTTATTTTAGTCTTAGTATTGACCGCTCTCTCTCTCTCTCTCTCTCTCTCTCTCTCTCTCTCAGAGAGAGAGAGAGAGAGAGAGAGAGAGAGAGAGAGAGAGAGAGAGAGAGAGAGAGAGAAGGTGACGTAAGGGAGGAGGAGAGAGAAAAGGTGATAAAAGATGTACGCTAGTAACCTTTCAACACAAAGTGAGAGAGAGAGAGAGAGAGAGAGAGAGAGAGAGAGAGAGAGAGAGAGAGAGAGAGAGAGAGAGAGAGAGAGAGAGAGAGAGAGAGAGAGAGAGAGAGAAAGTAAGACGCACTCATAATTTCCTTAGTGTGTGTGTGTGTGTGTGTGTGTGTGTGTGTGTGTGTGTGTGTTTAATGCACCTCCATCCAGAAGGGAGTTACGATGGGAACAATTGGTTAATTTGTTCGCATTGCAATTCATCGACCCCTGCCGGATCGCCAGTGACTGTGGCGCTCAACCATATCTTTTAATATATTACAGATAAATACTATGTGTCTGTGTGTGTGTGTGTGTGTGTGTGTGTGTGTGTGTGTGTGTGTGTGTGTGTGTGACTGCTCTCTTTGTTTCTCGTGTTTAATCTTGGTACCTTCTTTTAATCTCTCTCTCTCTCTCCAACGTATTTTGATCTGTAGATTCGAAGTTCACTATATTCATACAAATGAGAGAGAGAGAGAGAGAGAGAATAAACACAAACGCATCAAATATCAAACAACTGTATGGGTGGCAAGCCTCTCTCTCTCACTTTGTTTGAACTTTTGCTTGTCGGCGCTACAGGTGTCTCATGAGAGAGAGAGAGAGAGAGAGAGAGAGAGAGAGAGAGAGAGAGAGAGAGAGAGAGAGAGAGAGAGAGAGAGAGAGAGAGAGAGAGAGAGAGGTAAAAAAAAAAAAGGGGGGGACATGGGAAATTAGTAATTTTTATCTAGGCTTAATACGTGAGACTGTGTAATTTTGTATGTTTGTGTGTGTGTGTGTGTGTGTGTGTGTGTGTGTGTGTGTGTGTGTGTGTGTGTGTGTGTGTGTGTGTGTGTGTGTGTGTGTGTGTGTGTGTGTGTAATAATAATAATAATAATAATAATAATAATAATAATAATAATAATAATAATAAACGGTTTATTAAATGATTGCAGCTGTAAAGCTGAAAATATACATGTTAAAAATACAATATTGAAATAAAATAGAAAAAAAAAAGTACAATGTGAAAGGGGTATAGGGGGTCTGGGGTGGTGGGGGGGAGGTGAGGTGGTGGAATGCAGTGCGTTAGTGCTGTAGGAGGCGGTGTGGTATTCCGGGTGACGGGTCAGGTGTTTAAGCCCCAGGTCAACCCCAGGCTAAAAAAGGGTCAGGTCGCAGTTGATGGCAGGGGTGCAGGTAGAAGCGGTGTCGGCCGTCACTCAGCTTAGTGATGACCTGCTAATCTCTCCAGCCGGTGAGACAAGATAGGAAGAGGTGGACCGAGAAGCGGTAGGCGTGGGAACATCTAACGTCTTCATTGCCCCATGCCACTTGCCCTTGCCACTTGCCCCAACCATGACTCCACCTGAGTGACGGGCCTCAACACTGCACTGCATCTGAACCGAATTCTCCCACCAGCATGATGGTCGGGCTGGTGTACCTGGGGGCACCTGGGGGCCGGCGTCGGCTGGATGGTAAGGCGGCGTCGACGTCACACTGCCCATTACTACTCTTCATTGTCTTCACGGCACCACAAACGCACAGCACTCACTTTCTCTCACCATGATTAAGTTTGATGTCACAAAAGTTTCTTACAGTGTTGGGTTATTGATGAAAAGGGAGAGGGGGATGGCGGGGAAGGGGAAAGGCCAAC
Source organism: Eriocheir sinensis (assembly GCF_024679095.1). Classification (NCBI taxonomy): domain Eukaryota; kingdom Metazoa; phylum Arthropoda; class Malacostraca; order Decapoda; family Varunidae; genus Eriocheir; species Eriocheir sinensis. The sequence goes on from NC_066516.1 coordinate 3,883,136, forward strand.
AGGCTGGCCCCAGGCTGCTCCTTACGGAGCGCCGTGACCCATGTCTGACCTCGGTCAGGTCTGGGCCACAGCTCTGTGTGTGTGTGTGTGTGTGTGTGTGTGTGTGTGTGTGTGTGTGTGTGTGTGTGTGTGTGTGTGTGTGTGTGTGTGTGTGTGTGTGTGTGTGTGTGTGTGTGTGTGTGTGTGTGTGTGTGTGTGTGTGTGTGTGTGTGTGTGTGTGTGTGTGTGTGTGTGTGTGTGTGTGTGTGTGTGTGTGTGTTCTCTCTCTTTTCGTAAATCCTTTTAATGAGAAAAAACTATTTCTCGGAAGTATTAGAAAGCGAGAGAGAGAGAGAGAGAGAGAGAGAGAGAGAGAGAGAGAGAGAGAGAGAGAGAGAGAGAGAGAGAGAGAGAGAGAGAGAGAGAGAGAGAGAGAGAGAGAGAGAGAGAGAGAGAGAGAGAGAGAGAGAGAGAGAGAGAGAGAGAGAGAGAGAGAGAGAGAGAGAGAGTGGGAATAAACACAAATGCATCAAATATCAAACAACTGTATGGGTGGCAAGCCTCTCTCTCTCTCTCTCACTTTGTTTGAACTTTTGCTTGTCGGCGCTACAGGTGTCTCATGAGAGAGAGAGAGAGAGAGAGAGAGAGAGAGAGAGAGAGAGAGAGAGAGAGAGAGAGAGAGAGAGAGAGAGAGAGAGAGAGAGAGAGAGAGAGAGAGAGAGAGAGAGAGAGGTAAAAAAGGGTGAGACTGTGTAATCTCGTATGTTTGTGTGTGTGTGTGTGTGTGTGTGTGTGTGTGTGTGTGTGTGTGTGTGTGTGTGTGTGTGTGTGTGTGTGTGTGTGTGTGATAATAATAATAATAATAATAATCGGTTTATTTCGGAGATGGCAGCCGTTAGGCTGAAAATGTACATATTAAGATCACAAAGTGGAACTATATAAAAATTACAATATGAAAGGGGTGTGGGGGTAGGTAATTTACAGTAACGGAGGGAACGTTGTGGTGATGCTAGAGTGGTGAGGAGGTGGAGGAGTGCTGTGTGGTAGAGCGATGAGGCGGGAAGGTAATCCTCTTCTGGAAGGCGAGTAGGTGTAAATCCGAGGACATCCCCAGGTCAAAATGCTGGGTCAGGCAGCAGCAGGTGGCCGAAGAGCAGGTATGTGTGTGTCTGTGTGTGTGTGTGTGTGTGTGTGTGTGTGTGTGTGTGTGTGTGTGTGTGTGTGTGTGTGTGTGTGTGTGTGTGTGTGTGTGTGTGTGTGTGTGTGTGTGTGTGTGTGTGTGTGTGTGTGTGTGTGTGTGTGTGTGTGTGTGTGTATGTGTGTGTGTGTGTGTGAGTGAGTGCTCTTTTTGTTTCTCGTGTTTAATCTTGGTACCTTCTTTTAATCTCTCTTTCGTATCCTTTTAATGAGAAAAAACTATTTCTCGGAAGGATTAGAAAGCGAGAGAGAGAGAGAGAGAGAGAGAGAGAGAGAGAGAGAGAGAGAGAGAGAGAGAGAGAGAGAGAGAGAGAGAGAGAGAGAGAGAGAGAGAGAGAGAGAGAGAGAGAGAGAGAGAGAGAGAGAGAGAGAGAGAGAGAGAGAGAGAGAGAGAGAGAGAGAGAGAGAGAGAGAGAGAGAGAGAGAGAGAAAATGTCTTAAACAGGAGAAAAAGAAAAGACTGTGGTTTAAAATCCATATTGTTAAATGTATCGGGTTCCCAACATGACTATTTCCTAAGGCCACAGGGAAGATCAATCGGGTTTTCATTGGTGTTTTTTTCGTTTAAGGGGCAGAAGTCGTGTACAGCCTTACATAGGATCACAAAACAGTCCATGAAAACCCCAGCAACTTCAACGAGAGGCTTTTCAAACAGACGAACTTAGGCGCCATTACGTTTGAGACTGGATGGAGTAAGTGAAATGTGGCAGGGCAGCACCGTAGACTTTCACAAGAAGGTGACCTGTATAGAGTGTTTTTCTTAGCTTTACGATATATTTAGGAGGAGGCACGAAGTTTGGGTCATAAGGGAAAGAGAATACGGGGGTTATGACGAGGAGTGAAAGGTTGAAGAGAGTGAAATGTAACATTGGAGTACCGTAGACTGCCCTGGACGCAAAAGATGTAGCTCTAATACCCACAGTTTTAACACTTACTGCTTTAATCAAATACATATACCGTGTTTCTAGTATAATGAAGTGTAGCCGGGCAGCACCGTAGACTAACCTAACCACAAAGGATAAAGCTATAATCTTTACAGTTTATACACATGCAACGTTAAACGTACTACATTCAACATAATACATACAACAATAATGTATGCAATTTTGATATATACAACTTTAATCATAGACGCAGTAACTACACTACTGTTTATTTTATTCCTTGCTCTAGTCATAAACCAAAATTATTTTTTATTTATTTTGTTCCCATCTCTTAATCTCTTAAATCTTAATCTCTTAAACGGCATCTGGCTGACTGATATTGTTGGAGCTGGCGTCAGTGGAATGGGCCAGGAAGGGAGAGCTTGTAATATGGGTGTAAGTGTGTGAAGTTCATATTTTCAAACATATCGGCGCCTAACTACAACGCATGTTTGACTGGGCTTCTGTTGGAGTTGTGAGCATAATCTTAAACGACATCTAGATGACTGATAGCTTTAAAACTGGTCTCAAAGGAGTGGGTTAAGAATGGAAGGTTTGCAATATGGGTGCAAGTGTGTTTAGGTCATATTCTTATACATTTCGGCTCAGCGTTGGAGTTGTGGACATATCCATTATTTAGGATGAAGTGACATTTTTAAACGGCGTCTGGCTGACTGATAGTGTTTGAACTGGTGTCAAAGGAATGAGCCAGGAAGGGAGAGCTTGTGCTATGGGCGTAATTGTGCAAGGGTCATATTCTTACAAACATCTCGGCGCCTCAGTACAGCACCAATTCGACATTTGACTGTGAGGTTTACTAAACGTGGAAAAGTGTTTAGAAGGAAAGAGATGAAAAAGCAAGGAGATAGAGAGGACAAGGAAGCTAATTGTATGTGTTTCGAGAATGTAAGAAGAAGAAAAGTAATGATAAAATAATAATAGTAATGAATAACAATAATGATAATGATAAACATAAAAAGAAGAGCAAGAACACGAAGCAGAAGCAGAAAAACAAGAACAAGAAGAAAAGGAAGAAAAAGAAGAAGTAGAAGAAGCAGAAGAAGAAAAAAGGTGAAAAAGAACAAACAAAAAACAAGAAGAAAAAGAAAGAGCATATAATTATAGTATATATATCTCACACACACACACACACACACACACACACACACACACACACACACACACACACACACACACACACACACACACACACACACACATGCCAGTCACGACCACAACCTCTGAGCGCTATTTTTGTTTTTCCTCCAAGTAAGAGTTTTCCCTCCCTCCTCCTCCTCTTCCTCCTCCTCCTCCTTCTCTCTCACCCTCCTTTCCATTCCTTATTTCCTTCCTCCACCCATACTTCTCCATTCTCTTCTCTTTTCTTTTCTTTTCTCTCACTCTATTCTCATTTCTTCTTCATTTCTCTCCTTCATTTAATTTCCTTTATCTTATTTTCTTATTTTTTTGGTAGCTTGTTTCTTCTTTCTTTCGTTAGTTCTCTCTTTCTCACTTTCTTTCTTATTTTTTTCTTTTCATCTTCCTTATTTTTTCTTTTTATCTTCCTTATTTTTTTCTTTCATTTTCTCTTCTTTATTACCCTATACATTCATCTCTCTCTTTCCCTTCGTTCCTATATTTTGCTTCTCCCTCTCATCCTTCTCTTTTTCTTTCCTCCTCTTCCTCCTTTAACTATTCTCTCTCTCTCTCTCTCTCTCTCTCTCTCTCTCTCTGCTCCAATCTGCTTTATCTCTTTCTCTCCATCTATTTTATCTATTATCCTTCCCTTCTATATATACCTTCTTTCTTTTTTTCATTTCCATCCTTCATTCATTCATTCATTCATTCATTCATTCATTCATTCATTCACTAATACCTTTCTTCATTTCCTCACTTCCTTTCCCTTTCCTTCCTCCATTCCTTCCTTCATTCATTCGTTCCTTCCTCCCTTCCTCCCTCTCTCCCTCCCTCCCTTCTCTCCTTCTTTCCTCCTTTCCTCCATAATCTTACCTGGATCTCTCCTCTCTACGTTCCCTAATGTTGTTTTCCTGGAGAGAGAGAGAGAGAGAGAGAGAGAGAGAGAGAGAGAGAGAGAGAGAGAGAGAGAGAGAGAGAGAGAGAGAGAGAGATGAGGAGGAAGCGGAGGAGGAAGAGGAGGTGGAGGAGGAGTAAGACGAGGAGGAGGAGGAGGAACGAGAAGAGGAAGAGGAGGAGGAGGAAAAATCGAGGTATGAGAAGAATTGAGTATCGTGTGTGTGTGTGTGTGTGTGTGTGTGTGTGTGTGTGTGTGTTTATGTGTGTGTGTGTGTGTGTGTGTGTGTGTGTGTGTGTGTGTGTGTGTGTGTGTGTGTGTGTGTGTGTGTGTGTGTGTGTGTGTGTGTGTGTGTGTGTGTGTTAGCAACGTTATTAAAGGAAGCGACAGACAGACACAAAAGCGAAAAAAAAAGTCACACGCCCATCAGAGAGAAACAACAACAACAACAACAACAACAACAACAACAACAACAACAACAACAACAACAGCAATAATAGCAACAATAATATTCTCTCTCTCTCTCTCTCTCTCTCTCTCTCTCTCTCTCTCTCTCTCTCTCTCTCTCTCTCTCTCTCTCTCTCTCTCCTTCTCTCTCTCACTATCGCTCTCTCTCTCAAGCTTCATCCTCCTCTTCTTCCTCTTCCCCCTAGTTATCCTCCTCTTCCTTCTCCTTCTCTTTCTCTTTCTCATTTGTCTTCAGTCATTTGTTCCTCCTCCACTCTTCTTCTTCCTCTCTTATTATTATTTAATTCTTCTTCTTTCTCCAATACTTAAAAAAATACAATGACAGGAACGAAGAAGGTGGTGAGAGGGAGAAAGAAAATGAGGAACACAAAGAAAGAGCAAACAACAGCAGACCTGGCTGTTTGTGACAAGCTACACTAACTATGTAATCAAAGGTAGAAAATGAAGGACAGCAAAGGCGAAGGCTTCTCCCCATCCCTCCCCCCATCCCTCCAGCCAAAGCTGTCAGGAAAGGAAAACGAACCTTGCAGCATGGGAAAACTGCATGGAAATTATGTAGGAAAGAGGAAAGAACTACCATTACTGCCACCACTAACCGGGCGATAAAAACGGACAAGGACACCAGTATTCGAAAGAATTTAACGTTATTACGACAATGAGTAATGTCTTAGTTGCTGGTTGGATTAAAAATACTTGTCTAATCTATTTTTGAAGACCGTAACTGTTGTATTATCAACATCACAGGGTAGAGAATTCCAAACATTAACGACTCGATTGAAGAAGTGTTTGGCTTCGTGCGACGAGAATTTCTTACCACTTATCTTGAAATTGTGATTTCTTTTTGTTCTATTCGATCGATCAATTGTAAAGTAATCTTCCGCATTAATATCACTGAATCCTTTAAACATTTTAAACACATCTATTAGATCGCCTCGCATTCTTCGTTTTGATTGGCTGAATAAATTGACTTATTTAAGCCTTTGTTAATAAGATAAATTTTTCAACCTAGGGATCATTTTTGTTACTCTCCGTTGAACCCGTTACAACTTTTCTTCGTCTTTTCTGTAATATGGAGACCAAAACTGTACACAGTACTTTAGATGGGGTCGAACCAGCGAATTATAGTGTTGATATTACTTTTTCCGATATATTATAAAAGACTCGTCCGATGAAGCCAACCATTTTGTTTACGGTTTTAACTACCTCTGAACAATGCTGACTGGGCTTTAAATCGCTTGATATAGTGATTCCAAGATCCTTTTCTTTACTTACTGCAGAAAGTTGTTGGCCATTCATTACGTACTGAACGCGATTGTTATTGTTTCCAATGTGTAACACTTTACATTAAAATTTCGTCAACGTTAAATTTCATTTGCCATTGATTGGCCCAACGTGCAAGTCGATCTAGATCTGATTGTAAAGCTTCTTCGTCGAGTGTCGCAGTTACCTTACTAGCGACTTTTGTGTCATCAGCAAATTTTGATATTTTACAAGTGAGCCCATCATCGATATCATTAACATAAATTATGAAGAGAATGGGGCCAAGCACTGATCCTTGAGGTACGCCGCTTCTGACATCTAGCCAGTTAGATGTAACACCGTTTAGAACTACTCTGTTTCCGCTCAGAGAGCCAGTCCACAAGCCAATTGTGAATGTTACCCGAGATACCGTGCGCCAATAGTTTACTGAGCAATCGTGTGTATGGAGGAGGAGGAGGAGGAAGAAAAGAAGAAGGAGGAGGAGGAGGAGGAGAAGGAGGAGGAAGAAGAAGAAGAAGAAGAAAAGGAGCACGGAAAGATAGAGAATAAAAAAAAAAATAGAACGAAAGAAAAATATTACGAATGGCAGGAATGAAGTATTCGTATTCTGTATTCGTATTGGAATACATTTGAATAACGCATTTGGCTGTGTTGGCTTCCGTATTCGAATTCATTTGACTACCATATTTGGGTGTATTCGTATTCGTATATAAATAATTATTGACTGAAATCAAAATATTATCATTCGTATTCGAATACAAGGGAAAGGTATACGAATTCTGCGAACAATTATTCGTCAGATTATAATCTGACGAATATTTGAAAAAAAAATGTTATCAGAAACAACAGCCGTTGTTCCTTCTTTACAACTCCAGCCTCTTGAGCAGACGTGTAATCGTCGTGTATAGTAATGGAATGGCGTAATGGAGTCTGACAGTTGCCACTTGTCAGTGTGGACGGTGACTGTGTAGTCTAGCTTGATACAGGCTTATTGGAGGATATTTTCCTTCTATCCTATTGTCCATGGGAAGTTATATATACAGTAGTGCGGCGTCTCCCGGAGATAACAGTGAATTCACTGTTAAACATCAAACTGCGTCCCCACGGTATAAATGACCATCTCTGCGCGTGGATTCATGACAGCATGTAGTTCTTAATGGTGAAATATCCGATTGGCAACCCGTAATCAGTGGCGTGCTCCCAGGATCGGTCCTGGGTCCAACACTATTCATAGTTTACGTGAACGATTTAGAGACTGATATCCTTTCAAAAGTAGCCAAATTCACCGACGACACCAAATTAGGAGGTACGGTAACGAACAGTAAAAATTGCGAAAATATTCAGTCAGATTTAATAAGACTTGCTGACTGGAGCGACAAGTGGCAAATGGGTTTCAACGTAGATAAATTTTATGTAAAGTAATGCACATAGGTGAAAGGAACCCTAACTTTAAAATATCAGATTCAAGGACATGAGCTCAGCGAAGCAAAACAAGAAAAAGATCTTGGTGTCATTATCAGTAACACTCTTAAAATGAGCGATCAATGTACTGCGGAGAGTAAAAAAGCCAATATGATGTTAGGATTAATATTAAAACACTTTGATTATAAATCACCCGAACTTATGAAGAGATTATATTCAGCATTTGTAAGACCACACCTAGAATACGCCGTCCAGTTCTGGTCACCGAATTATATCAAAGATCAAGTTTTGCTAGAAAAGATACAGCGACGAGCAACCAAACAAATTCCAGCGTTCCGTAACTTGTCGTATGACGAGTGTTTTAAGCCTTTAGATATGGTTTCCTTAAAAACGAAGGGTAAGGGTTCAAAATCCATAATAGATTCAAAACATTAACCGAGATAGTCTATTTCAGGGACACCAACACAATAACACACAGCAACGGTATGAAGTTAAAGGGAAACAGATGTAACACATTGGCGCGCAGAAGTTATTTCAATAATAGAGTCGTCGATCACTGGAATAGACTCCCGCCATCAGTAGTTAGCTCACAGAGTATCAATAGCTTCAAGTCTTCATTAGATAAGTACTTCAGGGATATAGGATTTTACTGACCCTTTTCGTATGTTTCAGGCACACTGCAGCGCGGCTCCAACCTGAAGACTTTGTGTTAATAATTTCCCCCACAGCTTAGGTCACCAGTAGCGTAAGTTAAGGGTAGTAATTTCCTCTTATTTATCTCTTTACTGTAAAATTTCCATGTCCCTTTCTTCTATAAAGGCACATGCTGTTCTCTTCTAACTATTTCCTGCTGCCACGTTGCCGGAGGGAGAGGTGGGTGGGGAGGAGCCTTCATCTGTTCTATCCTGTCCTACCACACGTAGATTACTAGTAGTAGCGGTAGTAGACAGACACCCTCGTCATAGACCGATAGGTCTTCTGGTGTCTGTTCTTCCTATGTATTCCTATGTATTCCTAATGTGATGTATACATGAATACTTTTAAGAAGTATTCATATTTGTATTCGAATTAAAACCATTTCATTGTATTCCAATTCGTATTCGTATTCGTTGGAATTTGAAGTATCTGTATTCGTATTCGAACACACAACTCTTGTATACACTCCATACCTGAAGAATGATATAATGGAAGTAGACAGAGAGAGAGAGAGAGAGAGAAAGCAATTACAATTACGGTGAGAGAAAGATAGACGGACAGACAGGTTAACACTCTCTCTCTCTCTCTCTCTCTCTCTCTCTCTCTCTCTCTCTCTCTCTCTCTCTCTCTCTCTTAACTCTCTCTCTCTCTCTCTCTCTCTCTCTCTCTCTCTCTCTCTCTCTCTCTCTCTCTCTCTCTCTCTCTCTCTCTCTCTCCTCTCGTCCATTTCTTAACTTTCAATACAGGTCTTGCAGGAAACATAACACCCTTCGCTTTTCCTCCGCCTCCTCCTCTTCCTCCTCCTCCTCCTCCTCCTCCTCCTCCTCTCCTCCTCCTCCTCGTCCTCCTCCTCCTCCTCCTCCTCCTCCTCCTCCTCCTCTCCACTTAACATCGGATCCACATAAGTTTTCTTTAGTTACGCCTGACACGGAGAGAGAAAACGGATGCTGAGGTGGCGGCTGATGAGAGAGAGAGAGAGAGAGAGAGAGAGAGAGAGAGAGAGAGAGAGAGAGAGAGAGAGAATGAGAGAGGTTTAAGAGGTACATGACAGTTGGAGAGAGAGAGAGAGAGAGAGAGAGAGAGAGAGAGAGAGAGAGAGAGAGAGAGGATTGGTTTGCCGATCTCCTACTAATGGAGCAAGAACTTAGACGAGAGAGAGAGAGAGAGAGAGAGAGAGAGAGAGAGAGAGAGAGAGAGAGAGAGAGAGAGAGAGAGAGAGAGAGAGAGAGAGAGAGAGATACTCGACACCACCGGAGTTAATTTTCTTGGGCGAGGAATGGAAGTGTGTGTGTGTGTGTGGGGGGGGGTGCGTGTTGTGAGTGTGTGTGAGAGAGAGAGAGAGAGAGAGAGAGAGAGAGAGAGAGAGAGAGAGAGAGAGGAGGAGGAGGAGGAGGAGGCAGAGGATGAATGAATGCGTATAAAAATAAATCATTCAAACACAACAATCTTCAGAGAAACACACACACACACACACACACACACACACACACACACACACACACACACACACACACACACACACACACACACACACACACACACACAACAAAATGATTGCCGGAAATTACACTTAAATTATATGTTTCTTTGTTTTTTCATTCCTTTTGATGTTGATTGGGAAAAAATAGTAGTAGTAGTAGTAGTAGTAGTAGTAGTAGTAGAAGTAGAAGTAGTAGTAGTAGTTGTCGTTGATCATTCTTTTTTATTATCATCATCGTCATCATCTTTCCACTTCTTTTCCTTTTATCATTCTATTTTCTCTTTCCTCCCTCTTTGTCTTTTAATTCTTCTTCGTTCCTCACATTTTCTCTTTTCCCTTCCTCTTTCATCTCTCAGTTTCCCTCAATTTCTTTTTTATTTCTCCCTTTCTCGTCTGACTTATTCCTCCTCCTCCTCCTCCTCCTCCTCCTCCTACTCCTACTCGTACTCCTCCTCCTCTCTTTGCTTTCCTCTTTTCTCCGTCTTTTACTTTTCTCTCAATTATCTTGTCTTCTATTCCGCTTTCCCTTCCTTTTATTCGTTTTTTTTTCTCCATTTCCTTTTCCTTCCTTCTGTCTGACTTTCATCTCTCTCTCTCTCTCTCTCTCTCTCTCTCTCTCTCTCTCTCTCTCTCTCTCTCTCTCTCTCTCTCTCTCTCTCTCTCTCTCTCTCTCTCTCTCTCTCAATATATTTTCTTTTCTTTTATTTGATTTCAATCATTTATCCTCCTCCTCCTCCTCCTCCTCCAATACTATGCTCGGGTTCATGGCGAGCAACTTTGAATACAAGACGCCGGGGGTTGTGTTAACCTTGTACAATTCTCTGGTAAGGCCCCACCTGGAATACGCCGTTGAGTTCTGGTCTCCTAACTACAAGAAAGACATTAGATTACTCGAGAGAGTACGAAAATGATACCATCACTGAGAACGCAGCCTTTCGAAGAACGACTCAAGCGACTCAACCTTTTCACGTTGGAAAAGAGACGACTGCGGGGAGACATGATACAAGTCTTCAAGTACCTGAACAAGTTCAGCAATGTTGATCACTCCAAACTTTTCACGTTACAATCCAACCCTCGAACAAGAAAGAACGGTAAGACAATTCAAGCCAAGCGATGCTTGACGGATATCGGCAGCAGTTATTTTTCAAACAGACTCGTCCGCCATTGAAAGAGCCTTCCTGCAGAAGCGGTTAGTGCGGAAATAATCAACTCCTTTAATAATCGCATTGACCGTCACTTTGCTGCGTCGGGAGTGAACTGAACGCATCCACGAGTACGTTCGGTAGTGCTTTAATCCTTCCCGCAAGCCTCTCCTGTGGCTGACGGATTGATTAAATCTCTAAAAGCAGGCAGCCTCGCAATGAGCCAGTAGGCTTTCTGCTGCCTGCTCGTCCATGTTTCCATGCTTCATCCTCCTCTTCCTCCTCCTCCTAGCAAATGTCACACCAATTTTCAAAAAGGGGGACAAATCTCATCCAGGAAACTATCGACCAATTAGCCTGACATCGATTGTTTATAAGTTAATGGAGACTATCATTCGCGACAATATGGTGAAATTCTTCGAAGAAAATAATATAACAAATAATTCGCAACATGGTTTCCGTAGTAAACGTTCGTGTTTAACTAACTAACTTGATTTTTTTCATTATATTTTTGAGGTGTTCGATGAAAGCAGATCAGTAGATATCATATATCTGGATTTCCAAAAGGCATTTGATAAGGTCCCCCACCAACGATTGCTCAGTAAACTATTGGCGCACGGTATCTCGGGTAACATTCACAATTGGCTTGTGGACTGGCCTTCTGAGCGGAAACAGAGCGTAGTTCTAAACGGTGTTTCATCTATAGTCGGTCCAAATTAGTTTGGCCAATTTGCACCGAGAGGCCCCTCCCCCATTCTGGCTAAGCTCCGCCCCCCTTTCACCTTATTGGCTTTGATTAGATAGTTAGTGTAGCTTGTCACAAACAGCCTCGTAGGAGACCATCTGGTCTGCATTTGTTTGCTATTCCTTTATGTTCCTTTGTGTTCCTCCTCCTCCTCCTCCCACGACTTTCACTACCCAATTCCAGTTTCATTTCTTCTTCCTTTTATCTCCTTTCCTCCATTCTCGTCATTCGTTCTTTCCTCCTCCTCCTCCTCCTCCTCCTCCTCCTCCTCCCCTTCCTCCTCTACACTTAGCTCTGTCTCAATTTCCTCTCATACCTCTTCCACTTCACCATTCCACTCCATCTCTTCCTCCTCCTCCTCCTCCTCCTCCTCCTCTTCTTCTTCTTCTTCTTCTTCTTCCTTTCACATCTCTAAATGATAAAGGTGAACTCTTAATTTTGCTAATACTTTTCATTCATTTCTTTTTTTTCTTTCGTCATTTCAAGAGAGAGAGAGAGAGAGAGAGAGAGAGAGAGAGAGAGAGAGAGAGAGAGAGAGAGAGAGAGAGAGAGAGAGAGAGAGAGAGAGAGAGAGAGAGAGAGAGATCATTATGTGCCAATAGTATGTGTAAGCCTGTCTTTAACTCCTCCTCCTCCTCCTCCTACTCCTACTCCTCCTCCTCTTCCCGGTAAGCGGGTGAAGTGTTTTCACCTCAGAGAACTAGACGCCCCTGCCTTGCATAGTCTCAGGTCACCCTTGGACAATGTGTAATACCTGTTATGTCTCCCGTGCCAGGGTCACGGTGAAACCTCTGGGCAGCAGCAATGGTGGATTGGGCTGCAGGCAGAAGATCTCTTTATGAGACAATGGCAGGAGTTCCAGGATCCTAGTTAGCTGGACCGTGTCCTAATTAACTAGGCCTGCGGTGTAGAGGAGTGTGGCGACCTCTACACTAAAAAGCTTCCCTGGGAACCAGTTGTCGGTGTGAGCTCCCCGTCCCTCCCCTCTAACGTCGGTAATCCCATCCCTATTCTGCATAACAGCTGGTTCTTGCTCTTTTCTCCCGAAAGAGATGTCTTCCGTGGGCCTTTTGAGGTTGTACCTCCTGGCTTCTAGATGGAGTTTCTGAGGTTTTTCTTATGCGCAAGGAATTTTTTTTTTTTTTTTTTTTTTTTTGGTCTCTCTGGAAGGGCGTCTGATACTCTCTAGAATTGGTGGAGAACACCTGGTGACAGGTGCCACTGGCCAGGCCTCGCAAGGATCACGGAGTTGCGTTAGACGATTCGGAAAGTGGGAACGAATTGCTGGTACTTCTCTTCCCTTGCCAGCTTTGCTCTGAGTGACTACGCCGGCCCCGTTCTTTGGGACAAAATTTCGAGGACAATAGCTGAAAGTCTCTCTCGTGACCGAGGCTCAGGACAAGCGATTGGTCTTTGATGCGTTTTCAAGACCCTGTGGGAGCGAGCTCCCAATGTTGGAGGCATCTAACATAGCAGTATTAAATTTCCATGCACATTTTTTATCCAGTTCAATATATGGTCACACTTTAAGTTACTTTGAGAGCGCTCTTTAATATTTGCCCAAATTGTGAACCTGCTTAAATTTCTAACAATGCCTTCGAGACTCAGTAAGTGTGACGTCTGTTCCGGACGTTTTGCGGCTCAGTACTTCCAGCTGAGTAGAACTTGTCGCCTCGGTATTCAAAGATTAAGACTTAAGCAGGCTGTGACCGAATGGAGAAACACCATGATCTTGAAAAGAAGTTTGAAGCCCTTCAGGAATGTGTTGCAAACAATGTGGCAGTGACTCCACCATCGATGGTACAGAGGCCCTCCACCGAGACTGTGCCCCTCCTAACGACCCTCCTGCTTCTCGGGAGGACGCGTTACCTGCCTCACAGTTTTACCCCCAGTCTGCCTCACAGGCTAACACCCAGACTGCTCCATATAACGCTACTCTTCCTGCTTCACAGCATGACGGGTTCCAACCTGTAAGGAATGGAGCCAAACCGAAGCAGGCAGCGAAACATTTACTGACCGCCACTACCTTCAATAGGTTCCAGGTGCTGGCAGACACCATGAATGATGAGTTTGAGACTCGCCTAGTTGGGGACTCCATGGTGCGTGGACAGCTGGTTGAGTTCTGTGGTCGTTCATCAAACGGCCGCAGAAAACGTTACTGTTATCCAGGTGCCAGACTGGACGACATCACCGCAGCGTGCGATGATGTCACGAGTAATGCCGACCGAAACATCCTCTTTGTCATTCACGCGGGCACAAATGACGTAAGTTCTGAGGAACTGCTTGAAAAATAACCGCCGCATGATCAAGCAGTATAAACGAAAAACGGATGCCAGTAACATCATAATCTCAGGAATGCTCCCGAGGGTCGGTGCCGAACCTAGCTTTTACAGTAAGGCCTTCAGCAAGAACAACAGACTTCAGTCCCTTTGCTCACAAGAAAATGTCCAGTTCGCTAACTTGTGGAACAATTTTTACTACGATTCGGACTTGTTCCTCGCTGATGGCATCCACTTAAACCCTGTTGGAGCAGCCCGTTTCGGGAGGCTGCTCTGTGACCAAGTGGCTCTTCGAAAGCCAAAAAACGCCAAGGTGAGAACACCAGCAGCTCCACCGTGAGGGAGCACTCAACCCGCGCAACCCCCGACTCGAATCACGTTAATGCTTGCTATATAAATGCGCGTAGCCTACGTAACAAATTTGAAGACTTAGATGCACTCGCAGCAACAAATCATTATCACTTCATCGGAGTCACAGAATCTTGGATAGACACATCAAACAGAGATTTTATTGCGGAGCATAGATTACCGAGCTATACAATTTTTAGTCATGAAAGAGAGAACAGACAGGGCGGAGGCGTTATCTTATATATCCACAACTCTCTCTATCCAGTATCCGTGAAAACATATATTATAACCAATGTGGACACGGTCTTCATTGAAATTAAAAATAAGTCTCGTAAAATAGTAGCTGGACTAATCTATAGACCGCCAGGGCAGACTCTTGATATCGACCACGTATTAAGTGAATTAATATTAGAAACAATAAGCAGTTGCGAGGCAGAAATTGTGGGGGACTTTAACTTGCCAGTGAAAAGATGGGGCAAACCGTTGAACTCTCGTAAAGGGCTCGACCTGTCCGCAAATTTATTAGAAAGTGATTTACATCAACACGTTCAAGAACTGACTCGGGAAAATAATATACTTGACCTTATCTTTTCAACGACAGCTGATCTAGTTAACGAAGTAAATGTTGGTCCAGTTTTTAGTTCTAGCGATCACCGAAAAATCACATATAGCATCAATTTGGACGAAAGTAAAATAATTGCTAGTAAAGAAAAGGTGCCAGATTATCAGAGAGCGAATTTCGTAAGACTCCGATCAATTTTAAATAATTTTGACTGGACTTTAATTTCTATGGAAACAGATATTGATAAATTGTAGGAGGCCTTCACCACAATACTGAATAATGCCATAAGCATATGCGTATCCTATCGTAACAGACGTTCAACTTTTAAGAAGAAACCCAAATGGTGGAATAACGAAATTAGGATTAGCCTATCTCTTAAAAAGCGCGTATACAGTAGATACATATCAACCCAATGTGAGGCTGACAAACTAGAGTTGGACAGAATTCGCCGCGAAACCAATAAATAAATAAAACGAAGCAAGAAAAATCTTGAAGAATATATAGCGGAAACAAGTAAATCTAATCCTAAAGAAGTTTATAGCTATGTAAATAATAAAAAGTCACTCACTTGTAGTATCGGACCGCTTGCTAATGTTAATGGTAACCACACGAACGATAAAAATGAAATGGTTAGAATCCTAAATAACTTTTTCGCATCCGTATTTACCGACGAAGATTGTTTATCACCTCAACCGCCGGAGGTTAGAAGAACCGAAAAGATTTTAAATGGCGTGCCCATCGTAGAAAGTGACATTTTACGCACAATTGAAAAGATTAAAGTAAGCAAAGCTCCTGGTCCAGACAAAATTACCCCTAGAATTTTAAAAGAAATCAAACATCAAATTTGTAAACCGCTCTCTGTCTTATTCAATAAAACTTTAACAGCTGGAAAAGTTCCGTCGGATTGGAAACTAGCAAA
Source organism: Eriocheir sinensis (assembly GCF_024679095.1). Lineage (NCBI taxonomy): Eukaryota > Metazoa > Arthropoda > Malacostraca > Decapoda > Varunidae > Eriocheir > Eriocheir sinensis. Next base: position 3,898,588 of record NC_066516.1, read on the forward strand.
TGTAACATCAATTTTCAAAAAAGGGGGACAAGTCTCACCCAGGAAACTATCGACTAATCAGCCTGACATCGATTATTAGTAAGTTAATGGAGACTATCATTCGCTACAATATGGTGAAATTCTTAGAAGAAAATAATATAACAAATAATTCGCAACATGGTTTCCGTAGTAAACGTTCGTGTTTAACTAACTTACTTGATATTTTTTTCATTTTATTTTTGAGGTGTTCGATGAAAGCAGATCAGTAGATATCATATATCTGGATTTTCAAAAGGCATTTGATAAGGTCCCCCACGAACGATTGCTCAGTAAACTAATGGCGCACGGTATCTCGGGTAACATTCACAATTGGCTTGTGGACTGGCTCTCTGAGCGGAAACAGAGAGTAGTTCTAAACGGTGTTTCATCTAACTGGCTCGATGTCAGAAGCGGCGTACCTCAAGGATCAGTGCTTGGTCCCATGCTCTTCTTAATTTATGTTAATGATATCGATGATGGGCTCACTTGCAAAATTTGCTGATGACACAAAAATCGTTTGTAAGGTAACTTCGACACTCGACGAAGAAGCATTACAATCAAATCTAGATCGACTTGCACGTTGGGCCAATCAATGGCAAATGATGATCAGGTCTGCCTTTGTTTGTTCTTCCTTTGTGTTCCTTTGTGTTCCTTCTCCTCCTGGTGGTTAATGGGTTTTCGTGTTGATAGTTATGCGGGAGAGAGTTTGGCACATGGAGGAGGACGAGGAGGAGGAGGAGGAGGATAACGAGGCGGTGGTGATGTTGGAGGAAGGGGAGGAGTAGGGAGAAGATGAAGAAGAACAAGAAGAAAAATAGAAAAAGAAAAAAGCAAGAGAAGGAGTGGAGGAGAAGAAGAAGAGGAATATCGGGAGGAGGAGGAGGAGGAGCAGGAGGAGGAGGAGCAATCTCGTAGAAGGAGGAAGAGAAGAGAAAGAAAACTAAATCAAGCCAATAAAACGAATCCTTCTCTCTCTCTCTCTCTCTCTCTCTCTCTCTCTCTCTCTCTCTCTCTCTCTCTCTCTCTCTCTCTCTCTCTCTCTCTCTCTCTCTCTCTCTCTCTCTCTCTCTCTCTCTCTCTCTCTCTCTCTCTCTCTCTCTCTCGTTCTCGCTCTCTATCTATCTTTTTTATGTATCATTTTCTCTCTCCTTCTCTCCCATCTTCTCTTTCTCTCCTTCCCATCACCTTTTCCAGCATATCGACTAACATTTCCAGCAGTATCACAAGCTCTCCCTTCCCCGGCCGTTCCCTCGAGATCTGTTCCAGCAATATCAATCAGCCTGCCAGACTTCGTTCCCTCGCACTTTCTGTCAACCACTCTGCGGTGTTAATGGCTGCACATCACACCTATCAATTTCCTCTGTTGATAGTAGTAGTAATAGTTGTAGTAAAGTGGAAATAGGCATAGAAAGTAATAGGAAGTGAT
>NC_066516.1:3902531-3907531 GCF_024679095.1 Eriocheir sinensis
TATAAGTTGCGCGTGGGTTGACCTCCCTTTATCTAGATCTTGACTAGCTCCAGGGATGAGTTACGTGGACGTCCGGGGGCGCGCCACGTTCCCGTACAGCCGGAGTTGGCGTTCACGGACTAAGCTGGTAACAGGCCTAGATTCATTTTCATGGAGTAGTCGCTGGCTCGACACGATGTCATTCCAGCGATGCCCAATAACCCTGTGAAGGCACTTGGCACTAAGAGCATCGATACGCCTCTCCGAGTCACTGTTCAGCGTCCATGTCCCACAGCCTTACAGTAAGACAGGGAGCACAAGTGACTTGAAGATTAGAATCTTTTCCCGCCTGTACAGGTATGGAGAGCCACATACTCGTGCTGAGCGAGTCCATAACACCGCGGGTCAGGCCAGTCCGTCGATCGACTCCCTGGTGAGAGGCATGTTAGTATTGCCATGGGTAGTTTTATGAGTCTGGTGATAGTTTGACAAGGATTCTGCTGCACCATCAATGTGACAATACTCATGAGAACCCGTCTCTTCTCCTTCCTCCTATCTTTGTCTTTTCCTTCTCCTTCCTTCCCTCCCTCCCCCCTCCTTCTTCATCCGCGCCTCCCCAACCTCCTTCTTTCCATTGTCTCTCTTCTCTTTCCTTCTTTATTTACTGCCTCTTTCCTTCTGTCTTCTCTCCTTCCTTTCTTCCTTCATTCCTTCCTTCCTTTCTCCTTTACTCTTTCCTCCACTTCCTACCTCCTCTCCCATCCTCCATTCCTCCTCATATCTTAATTCCCTATCTCTTCCCTCCGTCCCTCACCCCTTCCCTCCCCCCCCCCCCCCCACCGCCGTTTGGTATGCACACCTGGTCTTATTAGCCAATCACGGGGCTCAGGTGGTTCAGCCAATCAGCGGCCTTGAAGACCCTCTTACCCCCTCCCCCTCCCCCACCCCTTCCCGGGCAATCAGCTGTCGCCACTCATTCCTTTCCTTCCCTTCCTTCCCTTTGCTCCCTTCCCTTCCCTTCCCTTTCCTTCCCTTCCCTTCCCTACCCTTATCTCCCCTTCTCTTTCTTTACCTTCTCCCCTTCCTTCCCTTCACTCCTTTCCCTTCCCTTCTCTTCTCTTCTCTTCTCTTCCTTTCATTCTTCTTTTCTTCACATTTCTCTCCCCACTAACCTTTCCTCCTTCCTCTCTCCCCTCCTCCCCTTTTTCCTCCTCTTCCTCCTCCTCCTCCTCCCTTCTTTCCTCCCCTTTTCCCTTTGATACTTTCCTTCCCTTCACCCTTCTTCTCTTTTCCTTTCTCCTTTCCTTCTTTCCATCTTCTTTCTTTCACCTTCCTTCCATTTCCTTCTACCCTCTTCTTCTTCACTTTCTTTATTATTTTTTTATTATTAATTTTTCTCTCCCATCACCCTATTCTCCTCTTCATCTTCCTCCCCCTCGTCACCCTACCTAAAAGTACTTATATGTCTCCCCATCCCCTTCTATAAAAATTCAACCAGACCGTGTCAGCCATATATTTCCCCCTTCCCTCCCCTTCTCCCCTTCCCTCCCCCTCCCATTCATATTTCTCTCTCCCCTTTTCATTTTCTCCCCCTCTTCCTCTCCCTCTCCTATCCCTTGATCTCTTTTCTTTCTCCTCCTTCTCCTTCTCCTCTTCCTCTTCCTCCTCCTCTTCCTCCCATACCTCTGAGCAAACAGTTTCCTCCCCTTCCTCTTTCTGCAGTTTACTCTTCCCCATTCCTCCTCCTCTTCCTCCTCCTCCTCCTCCTCCTCCTCCAACACTATGCTCGGGTTCATAGCGAGGAACGTCGAGTGTAAAACGCCAGACGTGATGCTATCCTTTTATGATTCCATGGTAAGACCGCACATCGAGTATGCAGTACAGTTCTGGTCTCCTAATTACAGAAAGGACATTGATTTACTGGAGAGGATTCAACGACGCGCCACGAAAATGATTCCAACCTTAAGGGCTCAACCGTACGAGGAACGACTCAAGCGACTCAATCTCTTTACACTGGAGAAAAGACGCCTACGAGGGGATATGATTCAAGTCTTCAAGTACCTGAAGAAGTTCAGTAACGTCAATTACTCCAAATTCTTTGAACTGCAAACCAACTCAAGAACAAAAAATAACGGTTTATCCATTCAGTCGAGTCGATGTAACACAGACATTGGAAGGAGTTTCTTTTCAAACCGAGTCATCCGCCACAGGAAAAATCTTCTCTCAGAAGTAGTAAATGCGAATACCATCAACTCCTTCAAAAATCGAATCGACCGTCATTTCGTTGCGTCAGGAGTGAACTGAATACCGAGGTGCTTTCATCTGCTCCCCAGGCCCCAAGTGGCTGTCCAGCAGATTAATTCACCAAAGCGGGCAACCTCGTAATGAGCCAATAGGGTTTCTGTTGCCTGCATTCCCATGTTTCCATGTTTCCTCCTCCTCCTCCTCCTCCATACCACCCTTGCATTCTCTCTTTCCCTCTCTCTCCCTCCCCTCCTCCCTTCTCACTAAATACCCTCTTCTTCTTCCTCCTCCTCCTCCTCCCTTCACGCTCATTGGCCCGCACACGACACACTTAACCTCCGCCGATTGCCGTGTGTGTGTGTGTGTGTGTGTGTGTGTGTGTGTTCTTTCCCATCTGCCCCCTAATTCTCCTCCTCCTTCTCCTCCTTCTCCTCGTCCTCCTCCTCGTCCTCCTCCTCCTCCTCTTACAACTACTACTACAACTACTACTACTACTACTACTACTATTACTACTACTACTACTATTACTACTACTACTACTACTAATACTACTACTACTACTAATACTAATAATAATAATAATAATAATAATAATAATAATAATAATAATAATAATAATAATAATAATAATAATAATAATAATAATAATAATAATAATAATAATAATAATAATAATAATAATAATAATAATAATAATAATAATAATAATAATAATAATAATAATAATAGTAATAATAATAAATAATAATCGCAATAATAATAGTAATAATAATAAAAATAAAAATGATAATGGTCATATTTAAGGGAGTAAGTGTTTAGCTCATTTCAAACCGTGCCAAGAAAAACAACGTGTAGGTGTGTGTGTGTGTGTGTGTGTGTGTGTGTGTGTGTGTGTGTGTGTGGTTTTAAAATTATTAATAGATCACTATTTCGTAAGTTTCACACGTAATCCCCCTCTTCCTCCTTCTCCTCCACCACCTCCTCCCCCTCCTCCTCCTTCTCTTTCACCACCTCCTCCTCCTCCTCCTATTCCTTCATCTATTCTGTCCTGTCCTACCACACGTAGATTACTAGTAGTAGCGGTAGTAAACAGACACCCGCGCCATAAACGGATACGTCTTCTGGTGTCTGTTCTTCCTATGTGTTCCTGTGTATATTTCCGGCCTTGAGAGCACGCGGTGACAGTCTTACGGGCGCAGTTTTGTGAAGACAGACTCACCTCCGACAGACATACTTCATGATTACGTTGTTTATGTTCTTACACTCTCTTCCTCTTGTCTCCCCCTCCACCTCCTCCTCCACCTCCTCCCCCTCCTCCTCCTCCTTTTCATTCTCTTGCTCTTTGTCAGTCTTTCTTTGCCTCCTTCTCATCTTCCTCCTCCTTCTTCTCCTCCTCCGTCTTTTATTCTTTATCTCAAGTATAAGGGGTTGCATTACTACTACTACTGCTACTACTACTACTACTACTACTACTACTACTACTACTACTACTACTACTACTACTACTACTATTACTACTACTACTACTTTTACTTCTACCACTACTTTTTTTTTACGTGCCAGCCTGTAGCACCGGTAGGCTTTTTTGAGGGGCCTGGATGGTAGTCGGTCCCAGCCCGTCATGGCTCAGTTATGTGTTTTATAGTGGCGCCATCTTTTCTTGGCTCATGCTGCCCCCCGGAGCTCGTTCTTGATTCACTTCCTCTAGGGTCCGGGTTGATGGGTGGTCTTCAGTACAGCATGTGGGTAGTCTTAGGCCACTCGGCGGTGACTGAAAAATCCCAGGTGGTAGCAGCGGATTCAAACCCGCGTCGTCCAGCACGCGGTGAATGCGGGGCCTGCACGCTAACCACCGCCTAACCTGCTACTACCTTACTACTACTACCACTACCACTACCACTACTATTACTACTACTACTACTACTACTACTACTACTACTACTACTACTACTACTACTACCACTACTACTACTACTACTACTACCACTACTACTACTACTACTACTACTACTACTACTACTACTACTACTACTACTACTACTACTACTACTACTACTACTGCTACCAATAAAACACTGCAAGTCCGCCTGTAAGAAAGCCAATGCTTGGGTCATATCGATCGAGGAACTTCAAATACAAGACGCCGGTTATGTATTATCCTTACACAATTCTGGTAAGGCCCCACCCAATACGCGCCGCAATTCTCTGGTCTCTTACAGGAAATTATTGGAAATACTGAGAGTACAGCGCGCGCCCAGAGATGATACCATCACTGAGGACGAAGCCCTATGAAGAGCGACTCAGCGACTCAACCTTCACGTTGGAAAAGAGACGCCTGCGGGAGACAGCATACATACAGTACCTGAACAAGCAAAGCAAAGCTTCACTCCAAACGCTACAAACCAACCTGAGAACAGAAACAACGGAAAAAGAACAGCCTTCCTGCTGAAGTGGTTAGCGCAGAGACCATCTTGCTGCATCGGGAGTGACTGAAACGCCTCCCAAGAGTAGAGTGCTTTAATCCTCCCTTCCCTGCAAGCCCCTTATGGCAATCACTGAACGCAGGCAGCCTAGTAATGAGCCAACAGGCTTTGCTGTTGCCCTCTATGTATTTCCATGTTTTACTACTACTACTACTACTACTACTACTACTACTACTACTACTACTACTACTACTACTACTACTGCTACCACTACTACTACTACTACCACTACTACTACTACTACCACTACTACTACTGCTACTACTACTGCTACTACTACTACTACTTTTACTT